>NC_089820.1:63181651-63204151 GCF_029633855.1 Hoplias malabaricus
GCTATAATACCAACCTTCACTACAAAGCCCCGAACGGAGTCACTGATGTTGGGATCCATTTGTGATGTATGAAATCTTCAAGGAGGCTGATAAGCATAAGATTAACAAAATACCCTGATTGTTCGTCGCTGCTGTAATGCAGGGTGGGCTGTTAAATATGCTGCAGCCACCAGGGGGCGACGTAAAACATTTGTCTTGTTAATACCGTATTGTCAAATACGTTCAAGTGAGGGGTAAATAAATAACAGACCTCAGAAGTGCTAGTGAAACCTCACATGGCCATGTTTTCCACGGTATTTGGACACTTGCTCGTCCAATTTGTCTCCAAAATGAAGGGTATTATTAAATACGTGCAACACATCAAGTCAAGAACCGCTTCTAATCCATAACTCCACAGCCCAACACGGGGGGGAGAGGGGGGGGGTTATACCTCTGCAGCCAAGATTTGGTGGACACAAAGTGTAGTAAGAAATAGGGCACAGGCCATAGATGGATAGGAAGGGTTCTGTAAATGTAGCACTCTTAGAATGTGATTCTACACTTCCGTAAAGTTGACTCAGGCTGGAATATATTATTGAACACTCTCAGAGTGGAAGACCCTGAGACTAAAGCCACCCCAGTCCAGTCTTTCCACTCACCTCCACAAGCCGAGAACTGACCTAACCACCGCTCCACTCTGGACCTTTCTGTGTGGTCATTTCATATTCTTAGCGCTCTTGATTCTCTCTTATTGATTCATTATTTATTATTCTTCCCAGGATTGATTTCGCTCTGTATTCACTGTGTTTCTGCTTTATTGGTTTAATACTGTATGCTGTAATGCAACTATATCATTTAGCTTGTAATGACATGATTATTATGGCGTAATGAATGCAGAGCATGGAGCACTATTGATTCACTTACATGGAAGAATGAAATGTGGTGGTAAACGGATGTCAGTTACCACCAAGCTTTAGTGTTATTAGTTTTGAACATTTTTACATTTGTGGGCGGCATTGGTGGCGCAGCAGGAAGTGTCGCAGTCACACAGCTCCAGGGGCCTGGTGGTTGTGGGTTCGATTCCCGCTCTGGGTGACTGTCTGTGAGGAGTGTGGTGTGTTCTCCTTGTGTCTGCGTGGGTTTCCTCCGAGTGACTGTTTGTGAGGAGTGTGGTGTGTTCTCCCTGTGTCCGTGTGGGTTTCCTCCGAGTGACTGTCTGTGAGGAGTGTGGTGTGTTTTCCCTGTGTCCGTGTGGGTTTCCTCCGGGTGCTCCGGTTTCCTCCCACAGTCCAAAAAGACACGTTGGTAGGTGGATTGGCGACTCAAAAATGTCCGTAGGTGTGAGTGTGTGAGTGAATGTGTGTGTGTGTGTCTGTGTTGCCCTGTGAAGGACTGGCACCCCCTCCAGGGTGTATTCCCGCCTTGCGCCAAATGATTCCAGGTAGGCTCTGGACCCACCGCGACCCTGAACTGAATAAGGGTTACAGATAATGAATGAATGAATGAATGAATTTTTACATGTGTGACTTTAGAACCAACTTTTGTGTAAAAAACCTATAAATGTCTCACTTGATTTTACCCTCTTTATTACTTTAACAGCTACTTCCACAATCATAGTAAATGTATAACACATGCGTTAGCATTTAATAACATATTCATAAACCAATACATTCACTTGAACCCGATTAATCACAAGTTAAAATGGTTTTACAAAGTAAATGAACCTGAGTTGAATGAGGGATATTTGTTCCATTTATAACATGGTTATAAAGCATCAATGCCATGTAATAAAGCTTATCTTTTTTTTGTGTTAAGGGCAAAGTTTATATCAATCATGTTTAGGACTTGAGCAAAGTCTATGTAGAGTGCACATTAAATCACATTTCTACAAGTGAACACAGTTCTGGGGTCTTAGGAAAATGTCTGTGACCTACTTTGGTCAAAAGCCCACAAGGATCAAGCACCACAGCAGCGTTCTCTCCCTGTTGAAATAGCTCTGTTCCAAACGACCGGTTTCAGGGCCTGTTCCAGTAAATGAGCCGCTTGATATTCACCCCCGACCCAAGCACCCAACAGTGAGGAGTTAGGAGCTGGGTTCTTTAACAGCCGTTTTCACTTGGTTTTCTTTATATTTGTTTGTTCTTCAACTTTTAACCTTGTCTTTGTTGCTGTGATTGGAGAGACTCACAAAGTCAGAATACAACATTTAATTTGTGTGTGTGTGTGTGTTCAGAGAGCCTAATTTATGAATGTTACATTGATTAATTTCCCTGGTCATTATTACTTTGAGTGTTAAAGTAGTACATTTTTCAATTTTGTTTCAAAACGATGGTGCTGTGTATTTCCTAAAACATATTTAACCATAAATTACGTCCTAAACATCCAGATTATGCACTGAAAATAACTTTCATTTGTGTGGAACCACTGCCCATTTTTATATTAAATAAATAGATTTTGTTTGTTTGTATGTTTCTTTCTTTCTTTCTTTCTTTTAGTGGCTAGTCTTGTTTCACATTCTGTACAATAACGTGTTTTCCATAGAATATCCCCTTTAAGAGTATATCAAAGTATAAAACTTTAGCTTTAGCCATTGCTGACCATGACCAAAGACAGTGTGAAGCCAGAGATTTCAAATCAAAAGCTTTTAAAATGTCTTTAGCGCTGTTTTAATGATACTCCTGGTTCAAATCCATGTAACATGTGTAAAACTCTTTGCTCCTGTGTTTCAGTCGTCCACTCTTTCTCCGTACCTTTGTTTTTCTGGTCGTGGTGGTTGTGGCGGGGAGTGGGGGGGGGGTGATTGTCTTGGCTCCATTCAAGTAAAAAATGCTTTTTCTTCATCAGCGGCCTTGATTGAATCACGTTCAGCTCCAATAACCAAGCAGAAAATGTGATGGAGGCATGGCGGAGAGAAGGCAGGGAGAAATGGGTTAAGTGCTGTGGGTTTAATGGAAGGCAGGAGTAAGGGATCTGCTGTGCATCATGCTTTTTTCATCAGCTCCGCCGCAGACAGACACGGATTGTTTACCGTGTTTTGCATTTGTTCAACAACACTCTCAGACTCAGAACCCCAGAAAACAGCCCTGTTTTCTCGGAAAACTCATGCCCCAGAGCAGATAGTACACCAGTGTCTGTCCACCGTGTCCAGTGAAGTTTGTGTCTTTAGTTTGGCCTGGAGGCTAATGTCGCTAACAAAATATGGAAGCATATAGTCACCTTTTAGCATTTGGCAGTTGTTAAGAAGACTTGTAGTTTCTGGCCTTGTGTGACATACTGTTATCAGAGGATTGGGACAAAGAAAGTAAGATTATCACACCCCAATTGCTGTTGTTTTTAGCTACACAACATGCTACAGCCCTTATTTGTGGACAACCGGTATTTGAAGAGTTTCTATACTCTTCTGGTAAGGCTTTCTACTTAGTTTTAGAACATTGCTGTGAAGATTGGATGGCAATTAACCTTGAGAACAATAGTCCTGGATCCCAAACACCTCTGTAACTCACCCCGAAGTTAATGGAAGGTGTTCTATCAAACCAGAGAGTCATTTTAATTCGATGGGGATTTATATCATGTAGCATTTGTTAGGCTTCGAGAATTGTGACTTTAGCCTCTTGTGCAGATGTTTTAGAGCACTGTATTCCATTCCATGTTTGTATTCCAGTGTCACACTTTGACACTTTCTGCTTTGTTTTCCTCTTCCATGTGCTCTGTTCGTTGTTTTCCTTCTCCTCACATGGCTTTGTTTATGTTCACTCACTCCACCTCTTGTTCCGCCTCTCTGTAATTGTCCTCGTTATCTGTGTCAGGTGTGTCTAGTTAGTTCATGTATTTAAGCCCTCTTCCCTCACTTCCTGGTATCGGTCATTTTCTTTCTTTCTTTGCTTTGTTTTCGTTGTTGTCGTTTGTTGTGTTTTCTTCCTCGCTCATACCCGTCTCTCTTGCCTGTTTCCTGCCCGAGTCTTCGTATTGTTTCCTCGTATCTCGTTTCCCTAGCTTGCCCTGTTTCCTGTTCGTTAATGTTATCTCGTGTTTCTCGTAAAGTTTGTTTTTGTTATTTCATTATTAAAACCTTTCCGTGTTGTAGCGAGTGTGTCCGCATCCTCCCTGAATCTACTCTTCACACCACCCTGACAGAATGACCGATCAAAAGATGGACACAGCTAACACGGACTACCCCTTTAAGAGAGGTGTAATTTGCCGGACTCCATTCCGCAAAGATCCCGTGGAGGAGGCGTTGAGAGCGGCTTCAGAGTGGAGTCAACGGCTGCAACTCATCTCCGGTGCGGCTCATTTTCCCCGAACAGAAGACTCGATTCATGAATCGAGTGATTCCTCCAGCGGGAATCGACGGAGCCGGAGGAGAGAACAGGCTCTAAACCCAGCTCCAGATAATTACCCCCTCAGGTCCGGGGAGATTTTTGGGGGGGCGTTATATACAAGGGCTGTTAGCCTCAGATCACAGGACATGGGAAATGAGGCTAACAGGGGCGCATCTCCGGAGGACCTAAGTTTAAAGTCCCTCGAGAGTGCGCCCAAACCCGTTAAATCCAAAACGCGTGCTCGGCGAGCAGCACGAGCACCTGCATTGCTGGGCGTGTCAACTCCGGTTCCTGTAAGAGCGGCACTTCCGGTAGCGCCTCTCTTCGTGCCCGCGGCACCTCCGGCCGCACCTGTTTCCCTGAGCGCGGTGCCTCCGGCCGCGCCTCCCTCCATGGACGACGTCGCAGATTCTTCTGCCTCCGTGGACGTCGTCGCTAGGACCCCAGTTCCTAAACACCGCTCTGCGTCCACTCCTGACATTCAGGAGAAGCTTACAGGCATCATGGCACGCCTGGAGCTCTCCTTGAAGGCGGCGCGTGTCTCTCCTGTCTTCATGAGAGCGACGCCCGCCTCCTCTGTTTCCGTGGACGACGTCGCAGATTCCTCTGCCTCCATGGACGTCGTCGCACATCCTCCTGACTCCATGGATGACGTCGTCGCAGTTCCGTCTGCCTCCGTGGACGACGTCGTCGCAGTTCCGTCTGCCTCTGTGGACGTCGTCGTCGCAGTTCCGTCTGCCTCCGTGGACGACGTCGTCGCAGTTCCGTCTGCCTCCGTGGATGACGTCGTCGCAGTTCCGTCTGCCTCCGTGGACGACGTCGTCGCAGTTCCGTCTGCCTCCGTGGATGACGTCGTCGCAGTTCCGTCTGCCTCCGTGGATGACGTCGTCGCAGTTCCGTCTGCCTCCGTGGACGACGTCGTCGCAGTTCCGTCTGCCTCCGTGGATGACGTCGTCGCAGTTCCGTCTGCCTCCGTGGATGACGTCGTCGCAGTTCCGTCTGCCTCCGTGGATGATGTCGTCGCAGTTCCGTCTGCCTCCGTGGATGACGTCGTCGCAGTTCCGTCTGCCTCCGTGGATGACGTCGTCGCAGTTCCGTCTGCCTCCGTGGACGTCGTCGCAGTCCCGTCTGCCTCCGTGGATGACGTCGTCGCACTTCCGTCTGCCTCCGTGGATGACGTCGTCGCACTTCCGTCTGCCTCCGTGGATGACGTCGTCGCACTTCCGTCTGCCTCCGTGGATGACGTCGCAGTTCAGCCTGCCTCCTTGGACGTCGTCGCAGGGTCTCCAGTCTCCGTGAGTACGGCTCCCTCAGCTGCTCCTATCTCCGAGACTGTGGCTACGGCCGTTTCTACCCCTGAGACTGTGGCATCGGCCGTTTTTGCCCATGAGACTGTGGCTCCGGCCGCTTCTAAGCCTGTGACTGTGGCTCCGGCCGCTTCTAAGCCTGTGACTGTGGCTCCGGCCGCTTCTAAGCCTGTGACTGTGGCTCCGGCCGCTTCTAAGCCAGTGACTGTGGCTCCGGCCGTTTCTAAGCCTGTGACTGTGGCTCCGGCCCCAAGGACTTCGAGGCCAATACCCAGAACTGTACCCAGGCTGGCACCTTGGACAGTCCCACAGACACATGCCAGTTCTGGGTACCACCCAGTTGTTTTTGTTCCCATGTCTATCCCTGTCTTGGTTCCTGTTTCTCTTCTTGTCCCTGTGCCTTTGTCTGTTTTTGTTTCTATTCCGGTCCCTGTCACCGTGTTTGTTTCAGTTCCCGTTAATGTCATGGTCCCTGTTCCCTTACCTCAAGTCCAGTATCCTGTAAGCCCAGTCCAGTTTCCAGTTAAACCCTTTGTCCAGTCTCATGTCAAATTCCCTGTTAGTCCTCTTCAGTCCTCTGTCCAGTCACGTGTATCTGCTCCTGTTTTGTCTCAGTCCCTGTTCAGTGTTCAGCCCAAGGTCCAGTCACGTGTGTTTTCTCCTGCCTATTCTCCGTCTCTTCTCTCTAGTTCTGTCAAGTGTCCGTTTAAGTCTAGTCCCTTGTTCCCATCTCCATTTCCTATCTTGTCTTGAATCTTTTGGTTTCCTGTTTTTGGTTCTTCTGGCCCCCTCCTGCGCCAGCTCCTGGAGAGTCTCGTTTTTCACGCTCCGGGAGTTGCGTGTCTTGGGGGGGGCGTCTGTCACACTTTGACACTTTCTGCTTTGTTTTCCTCTTCCATGTGCTCTGTTCGTTGTTTTCCTTCTCCTCACATGGCTTTGTTTATGTTCACTCGCTCCACCTCTTGTTCCGCCTCTCTGTAATTGTCCTCGTTATCTGTGTCAGGTGTGTCTAGTTAGTTCATGTATTTAAGCCCTCTTCCCTCACTTCCTGGTATCGGTCATTTTCTTTCTTTCTTTGCTTTGTTTTCGTCGTTGTCGTTTGTTGTGTTTTCTTCCTCGCTCATACCCGTCTCTCTTGCCTGTTTCCTGCCCGAGTCTTCGTATTGTTTCCTCGTATCTCGTTTCCCTAGCTTGCCCTGTTTCCTGTTCGTTAATGTTATCTCGTGTTTCTCGTAAAGTTTGTTTTTGTTATTTCATTATTAAAACCTTTCCGTGTTGTAGCGAGTGTGTCCGCATCCTCCCTGAATCTACTCTTCACACCACCCTGACATCCAGAGATTATATAAGCTGGAAGAATGTTGACAAATCAGCAATGCACGCCATTTTCACAATGCTAATTGGCCATAATTAGCTTCCATGATAAATCACTTCATAATTAATTAGATTGTTTGTTAGCTACATTAGCTTCATAGCTCCAGTGATGAATCAAAGAATCAAACTCAAGACCCCAAAACATGTCCGGACTGATTCAGTAGAATTCAGGCTAATGAGAAAATGATGTAAATTTGATTAAGTTTGGTCCAACAATTGCATCAAATTGAAGAAGTCCAAAAGCTTTGAGAACAAGGGCACACACACAAACACACACACACACGTGTCCAAAAACAATGCAAGACGAAGCCTCTACCCTGCCTCCCTCAGATGATGACCCCAAATTTCAACAAGAAAAAAAAAAAAAAAGATGGTCTTCTCGTCCCCTAGAAGATGCCTGGGCCCAACCAAGCGAGGCATGGAGTGTGCTCTCTCCCCCAGATGTATCAGACGTCTCAATTATAATAAGAACCATTCATCAGCCAAACTGCAGACCATTCAAAAATAAATAAATAAATAAATAAATAAAGGGGCAAAAAAACAGGTTGCCCCTACAACAGCTATTACAAGTGACCTTCATTACAAAACGCCTGTCCCCCATGACTGGCAAGAGCCAGGATGATGGGCTTCTTTGACATAATGAGGGTTACTGTTCCAAATATTCCAGCAGGTGCCATCTTTGCCTTCAAGAGCATACCCCTACAGTTTGCTGAGCCACGTTCACACAGGTTTGGAATCCATATCATGTGTCAAATCAGCCTTTTCACAATATTTATGTTGTGATTCAATATGATTTTTTGTTGCTCTGGACCCACCGCGACCCTGAATTGGATAAGCGCTTACAGATAATGAATGAATAAACATCAGTGTCCCTGATTTACCTAGAAAAGGGAGTCCTCAAATGCACTGATCACACCTGAATCCAGTTCGAATGAAAAGTTCAAAGTGTGTACTTTCTTTATGGAAAAATAGCCTGTTTTGGGAAACTATTAGGGGTCCAATTACTAAGCCTAGAGGCATATCGATTTTATTTCATTTATTTATTTTTATTTTTTGATGTTGTCGTTGCTGTTGGTAGTTGCATCATTAACTTGTTTAGAAACTCACTATCCACAGAGAACTATCCATCAAAAGCAGCTCTGGGATCAGGAAATCCAACCTGTCATAACGTAAACTAGATCTGTTTAATTCTTTGAATTACAGTGTAATAAATAAGTAACAACATTATTAAACCATATAATACACATGTAATTACTTAATTTGCTTTGGACTTGACACGCGAATCTGAGACTTGACTAAGAGTGGGTGATTTTTGTCACGTCAGCCTTGATTTAGGACGTGTCTGTCGTTTAATGTTAGACTTGACTCCTTTGACTTCTTTGTCTGATTCTGGTTCTTTTTCTCCGTTTGGAGAAAAACACGGCCTAGAATTGATCTGACTGAGACCTACACCCAGGACTTCTCTGTCTTGATTTGCGCTGACTTAAGATTCCTTGTCTTGGTTTAGGACGTAACTCAGTATTTATTCCTCTTGACAGTAAACCTGTGTGGTTTTTGGACCTGATTCAGGTCTAATGTTTGGACTTATATAACAACAAGGAATAGCTGTCAAAAGAAATACAAAGATTTGGCTGTAACATAAATTTGACCTCTTTTGTTGGTGTTTCAAAAACATACAGCTTTAAAATGGCAGCTTCCTAATGGTTAGTATAGCTGGCTTGAGACTGAAGGTCGTCAGAAGGTCGTCAGGAAAAACTAGCATGGGAAAATTAATGAACAGCACAGTCTCCTGCCTCATCTAAACCCCAGGAATTAGAATTAGAGTTAGAATAACTTTATTGGCCACTGTGCTTGTACACGGGGAATTTGTTCTCTGCATTTAGCCCAATCCGTGTAGTGAAACACACAATTACACACACTAGTGAACACTAGAGGTCAGTGAGCACACATGCCCGGAACCATGGTATCTGACCCCCAACTGCTCCCTGGGAGTTGGTATAGCTGCCCACTGCCCTGGGTGTGTTTTTACTGCCCCCTAGTGACAGGTAAAACTCATTTTCATTCAAGTCAGGGACATAGCCATGCGTTTTCAGTTGAAGACAATCAAGGAGACATCACAATGTCTTTAATGTGATTTCAGAGAGCTGGGATTGTTCTGCTGGGGGTGGATGATGTCACACAGAGTACGATGTCTATAGTGTTGCAGCAGCAGCCCGTAACGAACACGGACCCCGGGCTGGATCTGCTGCACCTGTGACGCTCATAATTCAAAGGTTTAATTTGAAATTTCCTGCACTAATTCCCCATCTCTCCCGGCGTCTAACTCTGTCTGTTTCCGCCGCTCGCCTGCACCCAAAACGTCAGTTCAGATGAAACAGCTCCATCCCTGGTGTGCGGCACCCCCCACCACATACCCCCCCTCCCCCTCACCTGCACCCCCTTCAGCAAGGAGGGGCAGTTCATCTGTCATCTCCGAATCGGCACCCACTCACACTCCTACACCGACTCCTCCTCCTGCCCCATCTGCCCCAATACAAACCCCACAACCCCCACCCCTTCCTCAGAGCCTCCCTGTTTCATCTTTCTACCTCGCTACACATCTCCAGTCCCTCCTGTAGAATGTGACGGGGCAGGAGGTCAGCCTGACTTACACTCAGACATATGTCAGACTAATGTATGTACACGAGAATCAAGCCACAGGAAGAGTGTGATCATGGAGCACATCCGTGCTGTCGGAACAAAGCAGAGTATCTCCAAAATGCAGAAAAGGTATTTTAATGTGAGTTAATGTTAAACGACTCTGTAACAAACCTGTTTTGGATCACTTCTTAACCCTGAACCTAACTCTACGCTCCAAAAGATTAAAACTCTAAATCTAACTTTTATAAATGGTCCAAAAGATTAGAAATGGTAGTGTATTTGTTCTTGAGCATCATTGTCTCAAACAGTTCACAGAGCTCTGTTTCTGTAGCTCTTTCCAAGGACATAAGAGAGTTTGATTAAATTTAATGAAATATAACCTACAGCTAGGGGCAGCATGGTGGTGCAGCAGGTAGGGGTCGCAGTCACACAGCTCCAGGGACCTTGGTTGTGGGTTCAAGTCCCGCTCCAGCTGACTGTCTGTGAGGAGTGTGGTGTGTTCGCTCTGTGTCTGCGTGGGTTTCCTCCAGGTGACTGTCTGTGAGGAGTGTGGTGTGTTCGCTCTGTGTCTGCGTGGGTTTCCTCCTGGTGACTGTCTGTGAGGAGTGTGGTGTGTTCTCCCTGTGTCTGCGTGGGTTTCCTCCGGGTGACTGTCTGTGAGGAGTGTGGTGTGTTCTCTCTGTGTCTGCGTGGGTTTCCTCCGGGTGCTCCGGTTTCCTCCCAAAGTCCAAAAACACACATTGGTAGGTGGATTGGCGACTCAAAAGTGTCCGTAGGTGTGAGTGTGTGAGTGAATGTGTGAGTGTGTGTTCCCCTGTGAAGGACTGGCGCCCCCTCCAGGGTGTGTTATATATATATATATATATATTCTTGTAAACTTACCTAATGGAGACTTATCTCAAATCTATTTTCTTGGTATACAAACATCAGTGTCCCTGATTTACCTAGAAAAGGGAGTCCTCAAATGCACTGATCACACCTGAATCCAGTTCGAATGAAAAGTTCAAAGTGTGTACTTTCTTTATGGAAAAATAGCCTGTTTTGGGAAACTATTAGGAGTCCAATTACTAAGCCTAGAGGCATATCGATTTTATTTCATTTATTTATTTTTATTTTTTGATGTTGTCGTTGTTTGTAGTTGCATCATTAACTTGTTTAGAAACTCACTATCCACAGAAAACTATCCATCAAAAGCAGCTCTGGGATCAGGAAATCCAACCTGTCATAACGTAAACTAGAACTGTTTAATTCTTTGCATTACAGTGTAATAAATAAGTAACAACTTTATTAAACCATATAATACACATGTAATTACTTAATTGTGTTATCAGACTCTTGTAAAATGAAATGACTACTTCTTGATTCTTGATTTTACACACTCAGGCAGGGATGACGGAAGTAGGACTTGCGTTCTGTAAAGAAACGACTCCTCTCCTGAATAATAATTAAATAAACACCTTCCAATTTGCCCTCCTGACTTTTAAGAGTTTTTAAAAGTGTGTTGTAAAGCAGACAAGAGTCTGCTTCCATGAACACGATCAGCACTAATTCAATTCTATTCAATTATAGTTTATTTATACAGCGCTGTTCACAATAGACTCTGTCAGCTCGGTAGCTTTGGTGTGTGTGTGTGTGTGTGTGTGTGTGTGTGTGTGTTTATGCAGCTATTTCTTTAAAAGATTAAACAGGTTGATAGCAGGAGAACAAGATGTGTGGAGACACAGTAAAAGAGAGAGCGAGAGAGAGAGAGAGAGAGAGAGAGAGAGAGACAGAGAGAGAGAGAGAGAATAAACGAAGAAGAAAAGAGGAATCATTGCATATGATGAGAAGGCATTCTTTGATGTTGTTTGTTTGTGTGTGTGTGTGTGTGTGTTTGTGTCCAGGCAAAGCGTGCACTGTGTGATATTGAAATGACAGTTGCACGCACACACACACACGCACACACACTTCCTCTCTTCTCCGTCTAGCGGCGTCTTTGTGAGCGAATGATTAAAGCAGGTGGCACAGTGCGATGTGTTTGTTAACGACATCCTGCGTTTAAGAAGCTGTCATTCGTCCTCGGAGAGAACTATCTGTGCTGAGAGCGCCGAGCTGCACAATACCGTACCTTACACATGTTTAAATCATTTACTGCAGGGCAAAGGTTCGCTTGAAATATTTAATCCTGAGATTTGAATATTATTGAACGGGTGACCTATCCAGGCTCCGCCCACAAATGTTAGTCCATAGCTACAGCTGTAGGACAGAAAATCTGAAGAGACGACATTGACCACGATGCAAATAATAGACAAACATTCAGGCTTTGTCCACACAGGCCTTGTTGATATTGTCGTTGTCCAATTAAAAAGTCTCACGGAGGAAACCCATGCAGACAAAGAGAGAATACACCACACTCCTCACAGACAGTCACCCGGAAGAAACCCACGCAGGCACAGGGAGAACACACCACACTCCTCACAGACAGTCACCCGGAGGAAACCCACGCAGACACAGGGAGAACACACCACACTCCTCACAGACAGTCACCCGGAGGAAACCCCCAGCAGACACAGGGAGAACACACCACACTCCTCACAGACAGTCACCCGGAAGAAACCCATGCAGGTACAGGGAGAACACACCACACTCCTCACAGACAGTCACCCGGAGAAAACCCACACAGACACAGGGAGAACCCACCACACTCCTCATAGACAGTCACCCGGAGGAAACCCACGCACACACATGGAGAACACACCACACTCCTCACAGACAGTCACCTGGAGGAAACCCACACAGACACAGAGAGAACACACCACACTCCTCACAGACAGTCACCCGGAGGAAACCCACGCAGACACAGGGAGAACCCACCACACTCCTCATAGACAGTCACCCGGAGGAAACCCACGCAGACACATGGAGAACACACCACACTCCTCACAGACAGTCACCCGGAGGAAACCCACGCAGACACTGGGAGAACACACCACACTCCTCACAGACAGTCACCCGGAGGAAACCCACACAGACACAGAGAGAACACACCAAAGTTGAGTTTAACTTACGATTACTTATGGAAAAGTTAGTTATAAGTCCCCACACAATGAATGGATATCTAAGTAATATCCCCACAATTGTCAGTTACAAGATTGTGTGTGTGTGTGTGTGTGTGTGTGTGTGTGTGTGTGTTCCCTGCCATGGTGTACAGGCACAGACAATTTAGAGGAAATGTATTCAAGTCAGTAGCTGTAATACAACACCAAAACAAGGCCCTCTACCACTTCTTTACTTCATCTCTGGAAAAAGTGATGCCACTGAAACAAGCTGCTAAGGACCTCAACAAATCCAACCAAATCCAGCAGAAGAAGAGAGACACAGTGGAACGCTGAGTCAGGGCGAGTTTCGGAGGCTGTTTAGACACAATTAAGACGTGTCTGCTCATGCCACACACCCTTAATTACCGTCTGTACAATTAGATCCCAGTGGTGAGGAATGTAATGCACGGTAATTAGCCTTCAAACACCACTGCCCCTGTATCTTGGGCGGCTCGGAGAAACAGACGACCGCATTATTGGATCCACCTGCAACAGTAGGAAATATGCAAACACGCTCCTCTAAAAGGGTTATTATTCAAGGTGCTGCTGTAAAATATTCATGAATGAGGTTGTTTAGCATGTCCCCGAAGTTTACTCCTGACACACTGCTGTTACCTGACTTTTTCCTTGGCCGGAAAAGGAGGAAAGTTAAGTTTAGCTCGCACTGATACAATGGGACACAATTATCCGTGACGTCCGTGCTCCATTTTCTGCGTTTGGTGGACCACGGACCACGGGCGTCTTTTGTTGGAAGCTGAAAGGCATAAACACAGATTGGGAGCGCGTCAGCTCGGCATCTACTTGTGGCCCATGTGACTCACCCCAACAGCTAATTAGAGGCAGCCAAGCTTGCTGGGTTGCCAGGCAACGGCAGCAGTGGGGCATTGGAGGATTAACGGCTTGGCAAAGCACCCCCCCTTACCTCCAACATAGCTGCCGATCCACAGCAGGACGCTTTCACTCGCTCACTCACTCACACCTGCAGTCTTTTGCAGCTGTGCAACCCAGGGGTGGGTCGGGGAGAAGTAGCACATCTCCAACATCACCTTTTACACTCACCTCATCTTCTGCTACTGAGAAGGGGGTGGGACTGGTGGGGGGGTGTGGGGTTACCAACTTGCAGACCTCATTGAGTCAGTGAGAAGTGAAGAAGACATGATATACACCGCTAGAGCATTGTTCTGGACACATCAGCTGCTCTTTGAGTTCTCCTGAGCAGTGGTGGTATAACAAGGTTAGCTTCTCATACAAAAGGTCAAAATACAAGCTGCTCTCAAGGTAAATTTGCATGTATTTGAATGAAAGACCTTTCCCAGGGTTCATACAAAGTGTACTAACTAAACTTGGTTATTATTCATTCATTCATTCATTGTCTGTAACCATTTTACCAGTTCAGGGTCGCGGTGGGTCCTCACCAATCCACCTACCAACGTGTGCTTTTGGACCGTGGGAGGAAACCGGAGCACCCGGAGGAAACCCATGCAGACACAGGGAGAACACACCACACTCCTCACAGGCAGTCACCCGGAGGAAACCCACACAGACACAGGGAGAACACACCACACTCCTCACAGACAGTCACCCGGAGGAAACCACACAGACACAGAGAGAACACATCACACTCCTCACAGACAGTCATCCGGAGGAAACCCACGCAGACACAGGGAGAACACACCACATTCCTCACAGACAGTCACCCGGAGGAAACCCACGCAGACACAGGGAGAACACACCACACTCCTCACAGACAGTCACCCGGAGGAAACCCACGCAGACACAGGGAGAACACACCACACTCCTCACAGACAGTCACCCGGAGGAAACCCACGCAGACACAGAGAGAACACACCACACTCCTCACAGACAGTCACCCGGAGGAAACTCACGCAGACACAGGGAGAACACACCACACTCCTCACAGACAGTCACCCGGAGGAAACTCACGCAGACACAGGGAGAACACACCACACTCCTCACAGACAGTCACCCGGAGGAAACCCACGCAGACACAGGGAGAACACACCACACTCCTCACAGACAGTCACCCGGAGGAAACCCAAGCAGACACAGAGAGAACACACCACACTCCTCACAGACAGTCACCCGGAGCGGGAATCGAACCCACAACCTCCAGGCCCCTGGAGCTGTGACTGCGCCACGGTGCCGCTCAAAATTAATACAACTCTTAATAAATAAATAAATTGTATGTTATGAACGTCTGAAGTGGTTTTTTTAATATATGTAAACATTTTCAGAATCTCTGGGCACTTGTACAGTCCAGTGCTAGGTAGATAAGTGTAAAATGCAGCAGAGTACAATGCTATATACTGACAGGACAATTACATTAAATGTTACACTCTCATTTATTTTACAGTGCAGCCATTAGCCCAACGCCGGGTCGAGAGGGACTGCACTTGAACCCATTAGCTGCAGCATTGCCTGAGCGTGCAGGAGAAGTGTCTGAAGGCCGGTTTCAAACCTGCAAGAAAGGGCTTTCATCCCTGTTGCGCTGGGTCTCCTCTGCCCTCCCTTGCCTTTTGAGGCTAATTAAAATGAAAAGCAGATTTACGGGTGGGCTCCCTCCTGTCACTTTCGCTCGACCGCCTGCCTCGTGACTTTCACCTTGAGGGATTGGTGCCTGTTAGTCACGGCTCTTCCAGCACTGGACCCCCGGCCACTTGGTGACCCCCCTGCTGACCACTAGACTGCCGTCACCCCCTCACAGCTAAAAAGCGTTCAGTGATTTCTGCTGAAACCCTCCCTGAACCAGCACGCTTTCTCCTCCATCGGTCAAACATAAACACTCATGACCCTCACCGACAAACACCTTGGTCCTAACAATGAGACAAAACATATATGTCACAGAGCAAGCTACCAATCATCCATATGCACCTATTGTTAATAATATACAAAGTACACTGTACAATCACTAGAAATATATAAAATATATTTATACGTATATCATATATATTTCTTTTTATTTATTGTTTTTATTATCTTTGTAGAAAGGCAACAACTGAAATGGGATGCTCTTGAGGAGCTGCGGAAGACCCTAAGGTTTCCATGTTCAAAACTAATTGCTAAATGCTAAGGCTAGAGGTTTATAAAGATCCTCAGCATCAACAGTGTTGTGATGAAGCTCCATCCAGTACATTTAGGATGAGTCGGAGTATAGTTTGAGATCCAGAACCTACTACCCAAAGTTCTTGTGGCTAACTGCCATCAAATCCGCACAGCAATGTCCCAACTGCAACATATAGGAACTAACTACCTATGAATGAGTGAAGGATGAACGTTTGGGACTTTGTTTGGAAGCAGGACAGCAGCTTTAGCTCGGCACAAGTAAATAAACACAGAAGGTAACAGACGGAGGAGGCCATTTTTCAAGTGTCAGAAAGATCAAAAAGAAAAAGCATCATTTGAACGTTATGGAGCATAAAGCCTGTACTTCACTACTGTACGCAGTATAAATCCATAATTGTGTTTCAGTGCTGACCAGAGGAGGCTGGGTTCTCTTTCTGGATTGTTGTTGCTCTCAAGGTTTCTCATGTTCTGAGGGCACCACTGTTGCCTTCCACAACTTTCTGTCAATGCTGCTATGTGACAATGTCAGTTATACAAGTATAAGTAAAATGTGTGTGTGTGTGTGTGTGTTGTAAAAGCAGTATCCTCCTTCCAGGCTTCTCCCTCCACCTAACATCCTCCTTTCACACTTTAGTGCACAGCACATCTGCGTCCACTGACCCGACTTAATGTCTAATTCAGGCAAATAAAAGGCTTAAAACCGAGAGCAGAAAAGACGGGACACTTGCAGCTCTGAGTCATTTGATGGCACCATGCCTCCTCTGAGAGGAATTGGAGGTAATTGATTTTTCTCTCTCTCTATCTCTCTCTGTTTCTTTCTCTCTAAGGTTCTCACCCTCCCTCCCTATTGTCTTCCTAATGGAATTAAATCAGGCCCAACAAGATGGAGGGAGTTAGGGGGTGGATGGGGGGTCTTAGGGATGTGTTGTCAAGGTGCAGTCATCAGCATGCATTAGTGAGGCCATGGAGGCTGGGGAAAGAAAAAAAAAAAACAGAAGGAAAGCACACCTCACCTAACGCCTGCCTTCAAGGGATTAGCAAACACACAACAATAGCTACAGAGATTAGCGCCAAGCATGTGCACAATTAGCCAGCAAGCTGTAAAAATCTCGGAGACAGAAGGTGATTATGGACACTTGGGCAGTATGGGCGTCTTTACATGCCTAATTAATTGTGAGCCAACTCCGTCGTGAGGAATTTGTGTCATTCGATTGTTCGCTTCTCCTTGTTGCTTTTAATCATGATCGTAGCTTAGCGACAAGCTACATAAACGATTTTGGGGTGGGGCAGCATTTGGGACGCTGAAGAAGGGAAGACACTTCTCAGTGTTCCTTTTAAAAACCCAGGATCCATCGGTTGTTTGTCCCACTTTTGGGCACCCTGAACAGCACCTGTGAGGATTTGATTGTTTTCTGGTCACATACTGATGTTGTTCGTTATCTTTTCCAGGTGTCCTTTGTCTGTGATATGTATTTAAGTTCGCATGTGTCACTTCCTGTTTGTCGGTCATTCGTTTCCCAAGTCATGTTGCTACCCAGTCTGTCTGTCTCTGACGTTTCCTTTGTCATCATTTCGTTTCCTCTGTTCGTTTCCCATGTCGTGTTTCCCAGTCTAGTCTGTCCATCTCTGCTGTTCTTCATTTAGTCCACCTTCGTTTTGTGCTCTCCGGTCTGTCTGTCTTCTCTGTTTCTCATGCCCTCCAAGTCCGTCTTTGTATCTCTCTTGTCTCATGTCTGTTTCTTTACTTTGTTTATTTCTGTGTTCAAGTTTAGTCTGCTTTAGCTCTATGTTTATGCCTCTGTTCAGTTCTCTCTGTCTAGGTTTGTCTTTCTATCTCTATGTCTAGGTTTAGTCTGTTTGAGCTCTCTCTGTTTAGATCTCTGTTTAGCTCTGTCTGTCTAGGTTTGTCAGTCCTGATCCCTCTCTATCTGTCTAAGCCCCTCTGTCCAAGTCTCTCTGTGTCAGTCTTTCTTTGTTTAAGTTTTTCTGTCTAGTTTTCTTAGTCTGTCTCTGTGTTGTAAATAAAATTAGTCACGGTGTTTTAGCAAGTGTGTCCACTTCCGTCAGTCCCCGCAATTCTGACATAAGGGACAATGCAATTAATCATGATTAATTAAATTCTGTAATATATTTTTTCCTTTTTTACATGTATTTAGTGATTATAATCAAGATTATACTACAGTCTGTGTCATAGTGTCTGAATGCACTAATTGCGATGTCTACAGATATTTGGATGTACAGTGCAGGTAAATTTCTTCCAAAGTTTGTCTCTCCAATTAGTTACACTACTGAAGACCATTGGCGTTTCCTTTGACAGACTTTGTCCTGATGATTAAAGCCTATGTGAATAATTACGTTGAACATAAAGTGTCCATTCATCACCAACGCTTAAGAAGTTGACGTAACTGTAACTGTGCAACTGTGGTCTCAGGTCTTTGTCCTCCATCAAACAGGTAAACTGATGAGAAGCTGTAGGCGTGGGTCCTTTTCCAATACAGGAAGTTATGTTTAGAGTCTGAAAGTTGGGCTGAAACTTCCTCCATTGATCTTTGTCATAGAGGGTCAAAGACAGGGGGTAAGATGGATGCCTTTGAAGAAGTCTCAGACCTCCATATGTTTTCGTCACTGGTCTCGAATAAAGGCTCCGCACTAATTACACATCTGCCCAAGAATCGAACTCATAACGGGCCTTTTTTAAGGCGTCCACGCATGAAGAACCTTCAACACAAAAAGCACAAGGCAACACAACACCACACGATTTCCAAAAGGCTGCCCTTGGACGGCTTCGAGAGATAATAAAGTGGCTCGAAGATGGGCCACGATCGAAATTAAAGCAAAGATGAGGATTTATCTCTGTAAAGATCTGTAATCTAATTTTAACCAATCATAATTCAGCCCCCTCTCGCTCCCGTTATTCCTCTCCTCCTTTCTTCATCCATCTTCTGCTGCCGTTCGTCTTCCGCCTTCACTCCATTTGTCCAGAGGCTCTGTCAGGAAGGGTCTCATCTGGCAGTTTTTCAAAAGTATCTGCACTCAGTGGAATATCCATGTATTTCTACCTTCAAAAAAATAACGCACTACATTGACCTGATGAATGATTTTCACAATTTAAATAACTTTGCCTCTTAGTTTATTTTCCACAGATTAATATTCAGTGTTCCAGAATGATATTTGTCTGACAACAAGTAAAATAACTAAAATATATTTTATTTTTTTAATACATTCATTCATTCATTCATTATCTGTAACCCTTATCCAGTTCAGGGTCGCGGTGGGTCCAGAACCTACCTGGAATCATTGGGTGCAAGGCAGGAATACACCCTGGAGGGGGCGCCAGTCCTTCACAGGGCAACACACACTTACACACACAGACAATTTTGAGTCTCCAATCCACCTACCAACGTGTGTTTTTGGACTGTGGGAGGAAACCGGAGCACCCGGAGGAAACCCACGCAGACACAGGGAGAACACACCACACTCCTCACAGACAGTCACCCGGAGGAAACCCACGCAGACACAGAGAGAACACACCACACTCCTCACAGACAGTCACCCGGAGGAAACCCACACAGACACAGAGAGAACACACCACACTCCTCACAGACAGTCACCCGGAGGAAACCCACACAGACACAGGGAGAACACACCACACTCCTCACAGACAGTCACCCGGAGGAAACCCACACAGACACAGAGAGAACACACCACACTCCTCACAGACAGTCACCCGGAGGAAACCCACGCAGACACAGGGAGAACACACCACACTCCTCACAGACAGTCACCCGGAGGAAACCCACACAGACACAGGGAGAACACACCACACTCCTCACAGACAGTCACCCGGAGGAAACCCACACAGACACAAAAAGAACACACCACACTCCTCACAGACAGTCACCCGGAGGAAACCCACGCAGACACAGGGAGAGCACACCACACTCCTCACAGACAGTCACCCGGAGGAAACCCACACAGACACAGGGAGAACACACCACACTCCTCACAGACAGTCACCCGGAGGAAACCCACGCAGACACAGGGAGAACACACCACACTCCTCACAGACAGTCACCCGGAGGAAACCCACGCAGACACAGGGAGAACACACCACACTCCTCACAGACAGTCACCCGGAGGAAACCCACGCAGACACAGAGAGAACACACCACACTCCTCACAGACAGTCACCCGGAGGAAACCCACGCAGACACAGGGAGAACACACCACACTCCTCACAGACAGTCACCCGGAGGAAACCCACGCAGACACAGGGAGAACACACCACACTCCTCACAGACAGTCACCCGGAGGAAACTCACGCAGACACAGGGAGAACACACCACACTCCTCACAGACAGTCCACCCGGAGGAAACCCACACAGACACAGAGAGAACACACCACACTCCTCACAGACAGTCCACCCGGAACAGGAATCGAACCCACAACCTCCAGGCCCCTGGAGCTGTGTGACTGCGACACCTACCTGCTGCTCCACCGTGCCGCCCCTAAAAGAACTATAATATCTTTTATTTATTTAATATAGCGTTTCTCCAAATAGATCCAAACTTTCTCTCTTATGTGCACAAAGAAGGGCTTAGAAAAGCTGTGCTGTTATCTGTTTGCGTGTGACACACATATACACAATATCCCCATATACAATCAAATCCCCACAGCTAAGTTCCGACACCTTTAAATGAATTTACATGATTGGAGTCCATCGTATATCTGCAGACATTCGTTTCTTTTCAGCTGGGAATTCATCGATAGATAATTACATATAAAATTTAGAAATAATCTTCTAAAAGTAGAAATGACGTTGACTTTTGAACAAAGCCGATTGAACATAACACGTTCTCGTAGTATGTCATTTGCAGGGAGTAATATTTAAAGCTGCTGGAGATGTTCCTCCTGGAGCAGCGTGTATAGTCTCCTCCATCACTTTCACCTCTGTATTTCTCGTCCTCATTTCTGCACTGTTTAAACACCTGCAGAGAGCTCTGTGCTGCCTTTCAGCTCATCTTCTGGAAGCGTTGCTGGTCGCACAATGCAAATGGAGTTCAAAGGGAAAAAACAGGAAACGCAGAATGGTTTCTGAAAGAAATGGGGGCTCAATTATGGACAAGGACCCCCTTTCCACAGAAAACACTGACCACCAGAATAAAACAGCCTCAACACCCTTAATGCAGTGTAGGCTTCATGGGTCCCCACCAGCACCGGCCTGTGGAGCGGTGGATATGCATGACTAGCACGTATAGCACAGTGATAACATAGTAATCACAAGTTAGCTAATTAGTTCTGACATCACAAAGAGATAAAAGCTCTGGGCTTTGCCGTTGTTGTCACAAATATTTACATGTGCTGTTGTTTTCCTGTAAAAAAAACCTCCTTAGTCTTTCAAATGTGAAATAACTTATTGTGAAGCAGCAGAAACATACCTATTTAATAACACACCCCATGAACTATAGCGTGTAAAACAAGCCTCCTACACCCCCTCGCTTCCAATTCAAACGGAAGTGCTCGTTGTTACCTCTTATATTTTTGCCCCCACACCCCTTTTATTTTGCCCCATTCCTTCACCTTTCCAGAGTGTGGTGTAGCAGGGTTATTTTCAGATGTTAATATATGCATTTTAAAGACTTTGCCTGTATTTGAAGTGCGCAGGGGTTACCCACGCAGAGATAGGAGCTCGGCGTTTGAAGTGAGCTCGCTCTCTCTCTCTCTCTCTCTCTCTCTCTCTCTCTCTCTCTCTCTCTCTCCTGCTCTCGCTCGTTATAGGCATGAATAATGGATCAGGGATTAGGAATTTATAATGCTCTTGTTTTCACCTTCCGTAGAGCCTCGCTTTCTTCTTTCTCGCGTACACCTGTGTTGGGCTGCCAACGAAAAAACTCATTATGGCAGGGGGTCCCCCAGCAGGGGGGTGCGAAATCAGAAGCCCCGACCCGTACCAGGACCAATCAGAAAGCTGGGGGAGGAATAAACATGAAGAGGATGAAAGTTGGGTCATGTGGAAAATGTTGCTAAGCCCAAGCCAAAGTGTTTTCAGATTTTCAGTGAAAATTTCTTAATTACCGTTCTCTACAAAATGCAGGTAAATATTTAAATGTTTTGTCACGTTATTTATCAACGATATAAACATATAAAGGGCAGCACGGTGGTGCAGCAGGTAGTGTCACAGTCACATAGCTCCAGGGACCAGGAGGTTGTGGGTTCAATTCCCGCTCCGGGTGACTGTCTGTGAGGAGTGTGGTGTGTTCTCCCTGTGTCTGTGTGGGTTTCCTCCGGGTGACTGTCTGTGAGGAGTGTGGTGTGTTCTCCCTGTGTCTGTGTGGGTTTCCTCCGGGTGACTGTCTGTGAGGAGTGTGGTGTGTTCTCCCTGTGTTTGCGTGGGTATCTTCTGGGTGACTGTCTGTGAGGAGTGTGGTGTGTTCTCTCTGTGTCTGCGTGGGTTTCCTCCGGGTGACTGTCTGTGAGGAGTGTGGTGTGTTCTCCCTGTGTCTGCGTGGGTTTCCTCCGGGTGACTGTCTGTGAGGAGTGTGGTGTGTTCTCTCTGTGTCTGCGTGGGTTTCCTCCGGGTGACTGTCTGTGAGGAGTGTGGTGTGTTCTCCCTGTGTCTGCGTGGGTTTCCTCCGGGTGACTGTCTGTGAGGAGTGTGGTGTGTTCTCCCTGTATCTGCGTGGGTTTCCTCCGGGTGACTGTCTGTGAGGAGTGTGGTGTGT
>NC_089820.1:63899151-63964151 GCF_029633855.1 Hoplias malabaricus
GATTCTCTCTCCGTTCCTGTACCAGGTGATGTCGTACTCGTCAGACCCGGTGACGCTGCAGAACAGAGACACCTGACTGCCCACACTGCCTCGGACCTTACGAGGGCTGACCACCGCCTTTAAGTGCTCTGGAGGACAACAGAAGGACAAACAAATGAGGATATTAGTCCACTTCATGTCCCACAATTTGTTCTTTTGCAGCAGCATTTGTTTAACTGTCATTGTGTCAAAAGTCTGCGGCTTTTCCACCCTTCATTATTCAGCAGCCCTGCTACTAGTCAGTCTTATAAAAATGTACTAAATTACTAAATACCATTTATGTCACATTTTTGTTACTCAGTAAAGATCTTTCCATGGGAGCAATGAATGTTTGGCCCAGATGTGGCAAATCTGCAGTTCTCTTATGGTCCATAGCTGGCCTTGAGGGCGTTGACTGAGAGTGACCCTGGCTGCTTTGATTCAGCTACAATCCACACAACATGGCCATAACCCAAATTAAGCCCGGCTCATTATAGCTGGCACACATCCAGACACACAATGTCAGTGTTTTAACGGAGCTGTATGAGCCAAAATGTGGCACATATCAGGCCGTGTGGCTGCTCTTTGGGACGCCTCTTTTCAGTGCAGGAGTGTCTCCTTTTTCACAGAGGCTTGTTCACATTAATTAATTCATACATTGTCTGTAACCACTTATCCAGTTCAGGATCATTGTAGGTCCAGATCCTACCCAGAATCACTGGGTTCAAGGTGAGAACACACCCTAAAGGGGGTGCAAGTCCTTCGCAGGGCAACACACAAACTCATTCACACACTCACACTTATGGACACTTTTGAGTTGCCAATCCACCTACCTATATGTATTTTTGGACTGAAAAAAAGGGATGAAACAGGAGCACCTACAACCCTAGGCCCCTGGAGCTGCGTCCCAGGACCTGCACCATGCTATCCTGCTTCGTGAAGTGCTGCCCTTTATTTTATTAAAATAAAGATTCAAAGTCTCACTCACGTTTGACCACCAAGCGTCCCACCACTTTAGCATTCCCAAAGCTGTTCCACACTTCGCAGACGTAATTTCCACTGTCGCCGGGCTGCGACGCCTCAATCACCAGGCCCGACACACTCTGGTGGAAGCGGCTGTCTGATTCGAGCGGGCTGTTGTCCTTCAGCCAGCGATACCGTGGGCCCGGGTGACCTGACGCTTTACAGGGAAGCTCCACACGTCGACCCACCATGATCTCCTTCTGCTCAAAGCCATCCAAAATCACTGGGGCAGAGTCCACAGGCTCTGAAAGGGGAGGGAGAGCGAGAGAGAGAGAGAGAGAGAGAGAGAGAGAGAGAGAGAGAGAGAGAGAGAGAGAGAGAAAGAGAGAGAGAGAGAGAGAGAGAGAGAGAAGAGAGAGAGAGAGAGAGAGAGAGAGAGAGAGAGAGAGAGAGAGAGAGAGAGAGAGAGAGATACAACAATAGATCAAATGCATGTTGAGATATTAGGAGATGAAGCTTTATAAATCTGAATGCTTTTATTTGGCTCTGAACAGGCCCTGTGGCCCCATAAGGGCCCCACTCATTTCTAACAGTACCTGATAAGAGTAACCGTGCACTGTTGCTCTGTCGGGTCTCTCCTGTGTAGCGATGGCGTGTCGTGCAGCGATAGATATTTACCGCATCTTCAGACTGTACATCCAGAATATACAAGGCCCCTGTGGATGTGATGTGATATCTTGATCCTGAGCGAAAGACAGAGCAAGAGAGAGAGAGAGAGAGAGAGAGAGATTTGAAAATATCTTTATTATAACGAGAAAAGAAAGACAAACGCATTACAAAACAATGTATTAACTCATATTTGCATTAAAAAGAAATAAGATAAAAGATAGAGCTTCAGAAAGTCAACAACAAACGATCATCTCCCTCAACTCTGCATAGAACTTCACTGATGCCCCGAGTGGTTTCTAACTCTTTCAAGTGCCCAGTCAGTTTACAATATGTATGCTCTAATCTCAAATACCACCTTCACTTCCACCACACTTTGGCCAACACCCGATTCCTCCTGTATATCCACATGGCTTACTTCACTATACCAGATAGAAAATGGATCAGTACTAAAACATTTTTTCTCCTTGCTGTGTACACTGTAAACCCTAACGTTCAAAGTAATTAACCAGATCGAATGTTTCTAACTTGTGAAAATAAAACGTATATTAAATGTTAATATAACATTTATTTTATAGTAGTAGTAGTAGCATAAAGTGTTTAGTCATATCTCCAATAATATCGTTATCGCCAAGTACCCTGAAATATCGTAATGCTATATTAAAGCCATATCGCCCACCCCTACACTCAATTTAACAATTCAATTATCTTCAAGGATTTATTCTTTTTGAATTTGTGAAACAGTAACGTTTTGATTTAGCAGAGTCCTGTTTGTAGTTCTAAGTAAATATAGCTTTATATGAGAGATGTAACTGGCCTTAAATGTTATGAAAGTGTGCGTCATGATGTCTGAAGTCACAAGCATAGAACCCGTGTTTTCAGCTGAGATGGCAGATGATCGGGGTTCACTCTTTTAGTGAATGTCATGTGGACAGGAACGTGTGTTCATTTCAGTTTGAGACCCGTATCGAATCACTGCCTCGATGAGGAGAATGATGTGTACACTCCAAACACTAGAAGGTGAACTGGCCATGCAAAAGGTCCATTGGTGTGGAGTGTGTGGTGCCCTGTGATGGACTGGTGCCCGGGTTACAGAACTAATTAATTAATTAATTCCTAGTTAGGTTACACAATAAGTTTAGACAACATTCAATATTCAGTTAAAATACTTAAAACTAACGTAATACATTGACTTACGATTAACGTAACGTTTAATTTGTTCTGTGACTCGTTCTGTAACTCAATTTCCAGAATCACTGGGCACAAGGCAGGATCACACTCACACCTACGGACACTTTTTGAGTCACCAGTCCACCTACCAATGTGTATTTTTGGAACATGGGAGGAAACCAGAGCACCCGGAGGAAACCCACATGGACACGGGGAGAACACACCACACTCCTCACAGACAGTCACCCAGAGGAACCCACACAGACACAGGGAGAACACACCACACTCCTCACAGACAGTCACCCGGAGGAAACCCACATGGACACAGGGAGAACACACCACACTCCTCACAGACAGTCACCCGGAGGAAACCCACATGGACACGGGGAGAACACACCACACTCCTCACAGACAGTCACCCAGAGGAACCCACACAGACACAGGGAGAACACACCACACTCCTCACAGACAGTCACCCGGAGGAAACCCACATGGACACAGGGAGAACACACCACACTCCTCACAGACAGTCACCCAGAGGAAACCCACACGGACACAGGGAGAACACACCACACTCCTCACAGACAGTCACCCGGAGGAAACCCACACAGACACAGGGAGAACACACCACACTCCTCACAGACAGTCACCCGGAGGAAACCCACACAGACACAGGGAGAACACACCACACTCCTCACAGACAGTCACCCGGAGGAAACCCACGCAGACACAGGGAGAACACACCACACTCCTCACAGACAGTCACCCGGAGGAAACCCACATGGACACAGAGAGAACACACCACACTCCTCACTGACAGTCACCCGGAGGAAACCCACACGGACACAGGGAGAACACACCACACTCCTCACAGACAGTCACCCGGAGGAAACCCACACAGACACAGGGAGAACACACCACACTCCTCACAGACAGTCACCCGGAGGAAACCCACACAGACACAGGGAGAACACACCACACTCCTCACAGACAGTCACCCGGAGGAAACCCACGCAGACACAGGGAGAACACACCAAAGAATGAGAATGTAAAGAAATTATCTGATTTTATGGAGTGTATTTACCTTAAAGATCAGACAAATGTGCTGGCGGAGGTGCAGGTTTGCAGAGGAGGTTGGGGGAGTTTTTCCATTTCATGCTCTCTCGCTTAAATTAATTTACACGCTACGAATTTAATGTTACATAAAACAGCAATACGACAGAGATGCTTGCACGGCAAGATAACCAAGTGGACTGAATGTTCACTGGGCTACCTAGTGGCGGGTGGAGTAAGCTTGCACCATAAAGCTTAAAATCGACCAAGCAATGGCTCGTATCTCGGGAAATCCGTGAGTTGATTCACTCATAAGTCAAGGTTTCACTGTAATTTGTTAACAGTAACGGAAATGTACATTTTCTGAGTTGTATCAAACATTAAATGAAGTAGTAGACACTTAAGTAAATGTGTATGCATACTTCTGACATTTGAGTTTAGGAACTTAAAATATTAAGGCTAGTAAAGGCCTTCATTTTTTGGAATTTCTGCACGTTTCCAGGTTTACAGAATGCTTTGGCTCAAAGATAAACAGCTGGAGAGAAAACACTTCACCGAGGGATAAGAACCACGCAGTTAGCAACTGAAATAAACATTCAGCCTTGTGCACTGCACAAACAGATGGGAAACAGTCTCTCAGAGCAGAACAGGCAGCCTTCGTCAGCACTGGGATCGAGGTGCACCCGATGTCTGTTTGCATCTATCGCCCCATGCACCATCCTTCATTGAAGGTCACCTGTCCATTTCTCAATCAGCCCACCAGCAGCCTCTGGGGGAGGAGTCAGTGCCAAAAAACTCAGACCACTCTGTAGATGGAGCATCAGTCAAAAGCCAGAACTGCGACAACTTCACCCAGATCAGATAGAGGGTCTTCTTCATGAGTGTGGTGAAAACACTCAGGGTCAGACACCCCTCATGCTCAGTCCATTCTCCAACAGTAGGAACCAACCCGAGTAGACCCTACTACCCAACCCACTCTGTCCAAGACAAACAGAACCTACTATATAAACAATAAATTACAGCTGAATGTTGAAAATAAACAGTAAACAGATAATAAAATTGAACTGAAGTGCTGTGATTCATGAGCGCCCCCTGCAGCTGTGAGATGTTGCAGTGTGATGGGGGACTCAGACACAGTGGTGGAGGGGGGTGGTGGGGTGGTCTCTGCAGCTATTGTAAGCAGTGACCCAGTTAGAAACAGGAACAGGATCGGCGGTCCTGGGGGGCTTCGCTCCTCCTTTAAATGCAGCTGTGTAAGAACAAGAATGGTGGGTTTGGGGTTGGAGGGGGGTGGGTGTTTGTGTGTGCAGCTCTCAGAACCGGACGCTACTTTCAGAACCAGACACTGCTCTCAGAACCAGAAACTGCTCTCAGACCTGGACACTGCTATCAAAACGGGACACTGTTCTCAAAACCCGATCCTGCTCTCCGAACCGATCAGAATTCTTAGAACCGGACACAGCTTTCAGAACCGGATCCTGCTCTCTGAACTGGACACTGCTCTCAGACAGGTTCTAGTGTTGAGTCTAGGTTCTTCTCAGTGGTTCTTCCTCTTGCTCTCAGGGAGGTTTTCTTGCCCCTGTTGCCTTAGTGGTGCCCCCTTCAGGGCTCTGACCTGGATTTTGTAACGCTGCTTTGTGACTTTTTTTTTTATTGTACCAGAGGGACACTCATGTGCTGAAATCCCCAGGATCTGAGGAACACCTGTGAAACTCCTGTCATGCAGGAACTGGGGAACACCTTGTGCCCCGTGCCCTCTCCACCAGCTGAGAAAACCTGGTTTGTATCCTTTCAGGCATGTGTTCGGGTTCCAGAGAGTGTGAGACCGTCCCGTGCTTAAGGGCAAGGCCTACCTGCTCCTTGAGGCTGGTGTTTCCTCTTACCTGGGCATGGGGTTGGGTGGATAGTAGTTTGTGTGTGTGTGTGTGTGTGTGTGTGTGTGTGTGTGTGTGTGTGTGTGTGTGTGTGTGTGAAGTTCTATCACAGCTCTGAGTCGGTGATAGCACAGTCCTACCCCGACACTAACGCTCCCACTAACACCCCCCTAGCGCAGTGTGTTACTGTGAAAATCACACAAACGACAAGCAGTGAACTCCGGGAGTTTAACAGTGGAGTTTAAACTTTGTCCCCGAGGCGTGTAGGGAGATAATCAGTGGTAAATTCACCAGAGGACAGGCAGTGTCTTGGGGAAGTGAAGGGAATCAGGGCTGATTAGTGTCAGAAGACCTGCGTGACCTCGAAGCTGACCACACCGGAATGGTTGAGCATCACCCCCCCACCCTTCCACCCCACACACAGCCCCGGACTTGGCTCGTCCCTCAGCAGCGAGGTCTGTTTCCACCAGATCATCATAAATCATTTAACTTTGTAAACTGTTCATATTTAAAATGCATGTGTAACATGAATAAAGCATGTCTCCTCTGTGCTACACCAGCAGCTTCCTGCTGCACAATTTGCTGCCTTTGATGAATTAGTTAAAAATTTAACACATCAGTTTTTCCTTATTTGTTTTTGTCAGAGCGCCTCATTTCAGACGCAGCTCTCCAACATTAAACTGGAGTCTGGAATAAAGATGATTTAAACAGTCCACACAGCTCCAGTCATTGTTTAATCTAAAAATATAATAAATCTATAAAGATTAAAACTGAACACAGAATAAACAGTTTGAAAACATGGTTCAATAAACACCATGTTCTGGAAAGTCCATCATTCTCTAAACTGGAGTATAAACAGGAGGCTGGGTGGTGTTGATTCCCCTGCACATTTAACTCAGCATTTCCGAAAGTGTGGGGTGTGTACTAGTGTAAAACCACTACTGGGTTGTGTAGGTATTACAGGTGGGGCACATGGGATCTAAAGAAATGAGCTTTTCTTTATTAATGAGCCCGTCTTTATTAATGCCTTTCTGTTTTGCCTATAAAGCTTACTCAGTAAAAATCACCCACTCACAATGGAATCATTAATAGCCCTTAGACACAATAAAAGAGCGTTTGATGGGACCCCAGAAAAATGTAGCTTGCCTGGAGCCAAAATATGCTTTTTTCCCAAACCTTTATTTTGAAAATGCACCTCAGAGATTAATGTGTTTTGGTTGCGCGTCAGAGAAGGTGTGTCTTCTTTCAGACTTCGTTAAGGCACCTGTTCAAATATAAAACTGCTCCAATCATCAGCTTCACTGGCCTCCCATTCATCTCGTCTGAGACTGGTTTATAAAGTTAGCTTTTACCAGCTCTGGGTTTGAAGTCAGTAACGAGAGCACAACAGATAACAACGACGGATAATTACAGTTATGAAAGCAGCTTGTACACAACTGTTAGTGAAACAGAGGAGGATCTGAGAGTTAGTTACCGTTAAAATCAGCTGTGTTCAGGTTGTGAGAAAGTGCTTTAAACATGCAGCAAGTTAACGTTAGCCTCTGGCCGTGTCCCAAACTGCACACCGCTCTGAATAATATGAAAATACACATATCCCCCCTCAGCAGTGCTCTCTGTAGTGGAGTATGTACAGTTCCATAGAGTGTTGTTTGGGACACAGCGTCTCTAACGTTAAATTTAATCAAATGCTGTTCCACATCGTTATAAATGCAGTATCTACATAGGAATCTACTGCCTTATCTACACAGAAATCAGCTTATAGCTATATAATATTTTGACTCAACAAAATGTTGCTCACCAAAATCAAACTCACTCCTACACCCTGCACCTGCCTTTGCTCATTTTTGCACAGATGGAAAAGTGAGAAACTGAATCACAGTTTAATTAGGTCAATTTTCTGTATTTCTGAACACTGATGTTAATGTTGTATCTGGGGTTCTAATGTTAAAGTACTGATTTAGAGACTTTAGAAGTTGATGTCACTTAAATAAATTCTAAAATTGTAAACATGCATGTGTATTTTATTTTTTGGGGGCGATATGGTACAGGTGGGGCACTAATATTCCCTTTGGTCTGAGGTGGGGAATAATTGAAACATTTGAGAACCATTGATTTAACACAAAGCTCCTCGAGGTGTGCTGTCCAGTGCTTTGCATAAATGACACTTGGCTGTTTTTCTGTGAGAGTTCTGGTGGGTTCTCCTGTTCTACAACACAAACATTGTAAAATTAAAGAATATAACATAGATATGGTTCTTGATCCGCCCCAAATAACATGAATGCCTCAGTTCCAGACTCGCAGACGAGAACCTCCTGAGATCCACAATACGCCAACCTCTCCAGCTTCAGAATATTCTGACGGTTCCTCTGGGTTCTATCTCTTCTGGGTTCAAAATTATTACTCAACTATAAATGATTATATTATAACTACACACACACTCCCTCTCTCTCTCTATCCCTTACTATCTCTCTACCTCTATTCTCTCTCACTCTCTCTCTGGTTGGTAAAGTCGTCTGTTTGCTCAGTTCTGCTCCGTGTGGCTGAACAATGCATAATTTCAACCTCAATTTCCTCTCAAATGAATTGAAGTCCACCCTGAGCAATCCACCGCCTTTTAATTGGCCCCTGTTAGATTCAAACCATTAAACTGCTGATGCGGCCTCGTCTGCGGAGCTACGATAGCCCCCCCCCCCCCCCCCCCCCACAACCTCCCCCAAACCCTTGCTCTCTCTCTCTCTCTCTCTCTCTCTCTCTATCCCTCAGAGAATTTCCTCATGAATATTCATGAGTTTACACTAACGTTTAGAAGACAGCAGCGTTTTTCTTTCTCCTCCTCTCTTCAGCCTGCGAAGCTGATAACATTCACTGGGTCGGAATGTAACATGTCTCGATGAAATACTGGGAACATCAAAGAGATTCAGGGTTTAATATTAAACCAAAACCTCTGCTTCATTTCCACAGTCAGTGAAATCACAGTGGATGCAGTGTTCCTAGACCCTCAGAGAGGAAACCCCTGTCCTTCCACAGACCACTGCTTCTGCACAAGGCTTCCTTTATGATTAAAAGCAAATAGAAAGAAAATGGGTTTGTTAGCTTTATGATGTCCATGTGTTTCTCTGTGTCTGCTCTGCTGTGACTGATCACTTCAATGCAGGACAACAGAGGACTTTGGAAGGTGTAAAAATTCAGTTTGAAATGCCAAGAATCTAAAAGGTTTGCCTAGAAATAAGAAATATGGAAACATTTCTCTCTGCACTTTTGAAAACTTAGGCTGAAAGGTGATGCACAAGAACCCTCAGTAAACCCTGCTCAGAACAGCCTCAGCTCTCTCTAGAAGAGCCCTGTTTGTCCCAAAGCTGTGGACAGAGATCATTCGCCATGAATCAACAAAGCTGTTATAAATTCTTCATCTCTCTGTGAAACATACAATTGCTCCACACAGAACAGAGATGGACACATGACGCCGTCTGTCTCACACGACTCACGACCCATCTTTACAGCCTCATAAGTCCAGATGTGAGGGGTGTAGGGTCAGGTGATGATGGAGTGAATTAAGCAGACTCTACAGATTTAGGGAGGGTTTGACTCATGTTTCTGTGCTGTGTGCTCACAGTGTGATTCAGAACTACATCTGTACACATCCATTCAGATGCAGGATTATGTTCACAGACCCCAGAGGGTGAAAGAACATCGGAGAAGTGAGTTAAGGATTCTAGAGAACCTAGACAAAACTTTCCCATAATCAAACATCTTGACAAAAAAAACTGGGTTCTTTAGGGAACACAAACCAAGCCCCATGGCCTTAATAACAAAACCCAGAGAGGAGCAAAGAGGAGCACAGAGGGAGCAGATTGGAACAGAGAGGAGCAAAGAGGGAGCAGAGAGGAGCGGAGTGGAGCAAAGTGGAGCACAGGGGAGTGGAGAGGGAGTGGAGTGGGAGCATAAAGGAGCACAGAGGAGCTCAGAGGGCGCAGAGAGGAGGGGTGAGGGAGCAGAGAGTAGTGGAGAACAAGCAGGGAGATGTGGATTGGAGCAGAAACTGGGCAGACTGGAGAGGAGAAGAGTAGAGAAAAGAAGGAGCAAAGAGAAAAGAGGATGTAGAGAAGAGCAGATTTGAGCAGAGAAGGAGCAAAGTGGAGCAAACAGGAGAGGAGAGGAGCAGAGAAGAGAGGAGAGGAGCAGAGAGGAGTGGAATGGAGCAGAGTGGAGCAGAGAGGATTGGTGAGGAGCAGAGTGAAGCGTAGCTGGAGAATCAGACCAAGGCTGAGAGATGTACATCAGCACCAGGAATAATTTGTTTCTACTCCAGCTGCACAGTGACTGAAGTCGATGACTATCAGACCTCAACACTGAGGCTTTGAAATACTTCACTCACAATGCAACGCACCCTACCCCACCACCCTCCCACACCCCCTCCCCCTCAAACACAATCACCCCCAACCCGCTGCTCCCCCAGAGGGTGTTGTCAAAGATGAAAGGCTCAGACTCAGACTCCAGTCCACACTCGCTCACTGAATGAAACCAACAGAGAAAGAGTGAGAGAGAGAGAGAGAGAGAGAGAGAGAGAGAGAGAGAGAGAGAGAAAGAGAGAGAGAGTGCTCCAGACTGCATGCATTGACTCTTCTTTCATCTCTTTCTCACACACATTTTCCCTCCCTCTCTCTCTCTCTCTCTCTCTCTCTCTCTCTCTCTCTCTCTCTCTCTCTCTCCCTATATCTTTCAAGCTCCAATATAAACATTGTAATCATCATAACTGAACACTGGTGACTGCTCATTTCCATTTTCCAGTTTTCCTCATCTCCCACATCACCACGCTCACCCCCAGATTACAGATTCCAGATTCATATGGCTATTGCTAATGGCTAAAGCTACCCCTAGTCCCTAACCATAAATGCAAACCCCAAACCCTAACCCCTAAACTCTAAGCCTTCCAACCCTAAACCCAAATCCTACCCCTAAACTCAAACACCAACCCTCACCCCTAAAACTCAAGGCCCAATCCTCCCACCCTAAAAACCCTAAAATTCAAACCCTGACCCCTAACACTCCCAACCTTAAAACCCTAAAACTCAAACCCTGACCCCTAACACTCCCAACCCTAAACCCTAAAACTCAAACCCTGACCCCTAACACTCCCAACACTAAACCCTAAAACTCAAACCCTGACCCCTAACACTCCCAACACTAAACCCTAAAACTCAAACCCTGCCCCCTAACACTCCCAACCTTAAAACCCTAAAACTCAAACCCTGACCCCTAACACTCCCAACCCTAAACCCTAAAACTCAAACCCTGACCCCTAACACTCCCAACACTAAACCATAAAACTCAAACCCTGCCCCCTAACACTCCCAACCTTAAAACGCTAAAACTCAAACCCTGACCCCTAACACTCCCAACCTTAAAACCCTAAAACTCAAACCCTGACCCCTAACACTCCCAACACTAAACCCTAAATCTCAAACCCTGCCCCTAACACTCCCAACCCTAAACCCTAAAACTCAAACCCTGCCCCTAACACTCCCAACCCTAAACCCTAAAACTCAAACCCTGCCCCTAACACTCCCAACCCTAAACCCTAAAACTCAAACCCTGCCCCTAACACTCCCAACCCTAAACCCTAAAACTCAAACCCTGCCCCTAACACTCCCAACCCTAAACCCTAAAACTCAAACCCTGCCCCTAACACTCCCAACCCTAAACCCTAAAACTCAAACCCTGCCCCTAACACTCCCAACCCTAAACCCTAAAACTCAAACCCTGCCTCTAACACTCCCAACACTAAACGCTAAAACTCAAACCCTGACCCCTAACACTCCCAACCTTAAAACCCTAAAACTCAAACCCTGACCCCTAACACTCCCAACCCTAAACCCTAAAACTCAAACCCTGCCCCTAACACTCCCAACCCTAAACCCTAAAACTCAAACCCTGCCCCTAACACTCCCAACCCTAAACCCTAAAACTCAAACCCTGCCCCTAACACTCCCAACCCTAAACCCTAAAACTCAAACCCTGCCTCTAACACTCCCAACACTAAACCCTAAAACTCAAACCCTGCCCCTAACACTCCCAACACTAAACCCTAAAACTCAAACCCTGCCCCTAACACTCCCAACCCTAAAAGCCTAAAACTCAAACCCTGACCCCTAACACTCCCAACACTAAACCCTAAAACTCAAACCCTGCCCCTAACACTCCCAACCTTAAAACCCTAAAATTCAAACCCTGACTCGTAACACTCCCAACCTTAAAACGCTAAAACTCAAACCCTGACCCCTAACACTCCCAACCTTAAAACCCTAAAACTCAAACCCTGACCCCTAACACTCCCAACCTTAAAACCCTAAAACTCAAACCCTGACCCCTAACACTCCCAACCCTAAACCCTAAAACTCAAATCCTGCCCCTAACACTCCCAACCCTAAACCCTAAAACTCAAACCCTGCCCCTAACACTCCCAACCTTAAAACCCTAAAACTCAAACCCTGACCCCTAACACTCCCAACCCTAAAACTCAAACCCTAACTCTCCCAATCCTAATCCCTAAAACTCAAACCCTAACCCCTAACCCTCCCAAACCTAAAACAAACCCAAACCTTAAACCTTACACACTCCTGATACTGATAGAGACATCATTTCTCCTCCTGCTGTCTCCATCTGATCTTTCTATAAACATCCCACAGTGGTTTTCCCAAGCATTTGGAGCTTCCTCAGGGAGATTCCTGGGCAGCTGCAATGAGCAATTCAGCCGGAATTCATCTGGATTCATCTGGACCACTGCCCCACCCCCTTCTCCCACCCGCCCCACTCTGGTGACTGGAGGCTTCGTTATTTGAGATTTTCAAACAAAATTAGAGCTGTTTAATATTGCATACCCCCCCCCCCCCCCCCAGGGCCAGCCGCAGGGCCACGAATTAAACACGGCATCATTCACTGTAATTTAGACACACACAAAAACACAGGCCTGACAGACCCCGCGGTGCCTGGCCAATTTAACCCGCAGTGTTTGGCATGGTATCGGTCCACAGCTGTGTTTATCACTGGGTTATTGTTCAGGAAAGAAGATCTGGAAGAGTAGCAGCTGCAAAAACTACAAACTACACACCAACAAGGTCTTCACCTCACAGTAGCTTCACTTCATCATCTGTACGACCGACCTGCGTCAGACCCACTTCACTAGACCTGCCCACTCACAACCATCAGAGCAGAACAACCCCGCCCAATCTTTCCCTCAGAGTGAAGTAATCCCACCCACTCAAACCTCAGAGTAAGGTAACCCCGGCCACTTTCATCAGTCAGAGCGGAGTAACCCTGCCCACTCCCATCACCATCATACCAAACTCAGCTGTGGCCCCCAGGGCTCAGAGAATGTTTCCCTGTGTCAGATTGGAGATGTGAGGATGGAGTAACACTATGACCCACCCTGGTGTAGTGGGTGATCTGAGGACATTACAATGTAATCCAGTCAGAATGGGGTGGTCATTCTGCGCCTGGTGTTAAAGCAACTCAAGCTCATATGGAGTAAAGTCACCCTGTTTGGTGATGCCAGGCTACGCAGAGTTAAACAGAGGATGTCCCAGCTCTAGAGAAACGATCTGAGCTGAAATAGGTCTCTGTGCCTCGTGACATACAGGCGTCTTGTTGTGAGACAGAAGAGAGTGGGTGATTTCCACAGTTAAGGCCACGTTCAGCAGCAGCGGGCCGAGACCGGGTCACGTGAACGTTCTCCCACAGGTCTGGGACTGTCTCTGAGCAGAAAACGAGACACTTTAGGCTCTGCGTAGCGCCTAATTTGATCTACTTGAGATTGTGACTTCCTACACTTTATGTAATTAACGTCAGATGTGATTAATTAAGCTGACGCTAGAATCGGCGGCTGGGAAAATGCTGAGGAAATCTACGTGCCGCTCCTGCGCTTGGCTGTGAGACAGAGAAGACTGTAAATATTGTCTTGATTCAACGATTACATCAAATGAGCCATTGTGGGCTCAGGATGAGACGTGAAGGGGCTGATGAGGAAGACTGATTACACGCTGCTGCATCGAGAGGCTTTCTGCCACAGCGGCTGAAAATTAGCTCCTGAGTGCTCAGCGCGGAGAGAGCGGTCCTCAGACCAAAGCTCTAAAGATCCCCTCGCTGTTACAAACTCCACACAGGGAACATCCTCAGAATGTAATTCTCTCCTACAGCACTGTTCTGAAATCAGCATCATCCAACCCTCCTCCAAAAGTTACATAGTGCCTTTTTTGCAGTGCTGAGCCTGGAGTAGCAACGACAGAGGCTCTATACTCACTGTTACAGCTCACAATGATTATGATGCTGAAATGTTAAGGTAAATACACCACATAGTCGGGACACTGCCTTTCTCTCAGATTTAATGTGGGTTGTGGTTGTTGTTGTTACTACTGGACTGCACAGTGATTGTCTGTTAAAGATGGTCTGTGTTTAGTGAATCTGTGAGAAAGACAGCTGCACAGAGAGGGTGCGAGAGAAGCAGCGCTGCTTTGTGTGGAGGCAGACGGCTGTTAGAAAATAGCCAGCGAGGAGTGGGGGCAGACAGATGGGGGCTGATGTTGGGGGTGTTTGGGAGGAAGTGTAGGTGGAGTACTCAGCTCTCGGATGAGTTTCTACAATGAAAATCACTCCTATCTCTCTCTCTCTGTCTCACTCTCTCTTAACCTCTCAGATTCAGATTCAAATAGCTTTATTGGCATGGCTGTAATAAGAACAATATTGCCAAAGCATTACAACAAGAAACAAAACAACAACAACAGTAGCGAATAAAGGTAATAACTATAAAATGGGAGTTTTGGCAACATTTACAAAAACACGTTTATATATATAACAGTCTGTGCTCTCTCTTTAAACCGCTCTCTCTCTCACCTCATTCTGTCACTCAGGCTCTCTCTCCTCTCTCTTTCTTTTACATAACTTTATTCTTGTTGCCTGTTGTGAGGTATGTACGCTGAAAAAAGACATTTATATCTTGCTGGAGGTGGGGTTTGGGGAGGGGGGCAGAATGAAATGCACAGACTTCAGACTTTAATATAAACATTCCTCTCAATGTGTACTGTTCCGCCTCACACCCCCCCCCCTGTCCTCGATACACTCACCTCATTATGTGTGACTGGAAAGAGAAGGTGAAATGGTTACTGTGACAACCAGAGAGAGAGAGACAGATAGAGGGAGAGAGTGAGAGAAAAGGAGAAAGAGCGAGTGAGTGTGTGTGTGTGTGAGAGAGAGAGAGAGAGTGAGAGAAAAGGAGAAAGAGCGAGTGAGTGTGTGTGTGTGTGAGAGAGAGAGAGAGAGTGAGAGAAAAGGAGAAAGAGCGAGTGAGTGTGTGTGTGCGTGTGAGAGAGAGAGAGAGAGAGAGAGAGAGAGAGAGAGAGAGAGAGACTGTGGTAGATGAGAGTGATGGGGTGATGCTGCAGGTGTGAGACTGGAACAGGCGTGTTCTTCATGTGGTGGGATAAAGATGAGAAAAAATAACAAAGACATCAGAGCCCAGATCTCACTTCTGTCACAGCAAACACCGTCTCCTCTGCTCGTCTCCCCTCTTCTCCACACAAACTTCAAATTTACTTAACACTGCACCCCTACTTCTGCGTTCATGCAGCGTCAGATGCATTCACGTCCCACAGTCAGGTGTCTAGCACGCTGTCGAAAACCTGCGTTTACAAGAGCCTGTGTTTACGACAGGATAAATCATCATATCAATCTCCAGGTGTTCTCTTTACTCTACTAATGTTAACCTGTGTGACACTAACACTGCATGCACAGGGGAATACCACCCTTTACCCACCCCACACTAAGGGCTCCCCATCTGCAGCAGTTTTGTGGAAAACTAACCCTGGACACTGCATCCAACAACAATATGCACAATTTATTATCATTACACACACACACACACACACTAGTACTATCACAAGGGGGATTGAACACACACACAGGGAGCAGTTGGGGTTCAGGTGTCTTGCTTGAGGGCCCCATCAGCCATGGATGTTGAGGGATGAGACGGCGCTGTTTGTTCACTTCCCCGAATGTGACAAAACCAGCTTTCTCTGGATTTTGCTCAGGGGCCCCTCAGCCGTGAATGTGGAGGGACGTCCAGGAGACCAAACCAGGTCCTCTGTGGTACGAGCCCGGTTCTCTGATCTGTGTCATGTGAGGGGGTGGGACCTACCTCAACCAGTCACAGAACCAATAAAAATCTTAACTGCTTCAAAGGGGGCAGGACATTTCCAAAAGTGCCAGAATTAATCACAGCCTTCGGTTTTAGCTGAGGGTGCAGGGGGTGTCTGTCTTTTGAAAAGTGTAAAGTACAGAAACTCAGAGCTGTGATCTCACTCTGTGTTGGAATCTCACTCTGTCTCTGGGTCCGCACAGGAGTCGCAGTTCTATCTGTGACGTGGTCACTGGCGCAGGTGTCTGGTGTTTGTGCTTTGGTGAAAGTGTTTTTCTGACCTCAGGTGGGATTGAGGGTAGGGGTTCATGGCGCCTGCATGGAAGCAGAAGGACATAGAGAGTGTCTCCACAGGGAGTCTGAAACAGAGATACTGCCCCCTGTTGTGTGGATGACCTTCATGCTGCGTCAGCAATCCCAGGATCTGTCAGAGCTGCTGCGGAGTGTCACAGGCACATGGCTCCAGATATTTCTGATCCAGAAATAGGTTCTAACTGGACTTCAATTAGTTTCTGTAGAATAAGAAGTGTGGGGTAGGCGAACTATACATGCTACATCTTCAGCATGTTAGCTATAGGATTATTAAGGGATGTACAGCAGCCACTGACACAGGGGATGGGGGGCATGCTGCCTGTCTAACACACTGAAGTAAATATCACTGAAAGCCTTTACTAAAAATGTCCTTTTCAAGATTAATTACCATCAAAGCCTTGGACAGAGAGAGAGCGAGAGAGAGGGGAGGGGGACAAAAGAGAGATAGAGGCTGATAGGGAAAGGCAGAGAAAGGGAGATGGAGAATGGAGAATGGAAAGTATCTACCAGAGTCTGGAACAGTTTCACCACATCGGTGTCTTTCCCCTTTGAACGCAGCCTTAAAGACTTCCACATCGCTAGTTTGCCCTGTCCCAGCAGGAAGTTCTCACAATGAGCCTCATCTTCCCTGATGACTTTAAACAAACTCCAAGTCTGGAGCAGAGACCTGTAAAACCCCGGCAGAATCACACGCTGCACAGCACCCTGTGACAATTAAAACAGCAGTTTATCGTAACTAAGAACCCCAAATGTCCTGAGCATCTCCAGTCCAAACTGGATACATGGGACCTCTGAGCTGTGCAACATGGACCAGCCCTTGGTCTCCTTCATCCAGAGGCAAGTGCAGCACAGTGGACGGGTGGTACCCATTCCAGAAAAAGTCTATAAAGGTATATGGTTAATTACCTTTCTGTATATGCTGTACCAGTGCTGCTGGTGGGGTCCAGAAGAGTCAGGAGGTGGCACAGCATTGATACTGCAAGATTGTTAACCAAAAGCACTCTTCCCAGGAATGACAACTGGGAAAGGACCCACTACCAGAGCATCCAGACCATCCCGGTTCCTTTGCATATAGAAGCTGGTCCCAAAGTAAATTCAAAGTATTTTTAATCCTTCTGAGCTCCAGAAGCATTGCTGGGGAAGCAGAGGTGGGGCCCGATCCATCCACTGGCCCAACAGCATAGCCGAACATTTACTCCATGTATTTGGCGTGAAGTGGCCATTCGGAATTTATCAAGATACTCAGTCACCCAGGCAATGTCCTCATCAGATTTCACAAAAACTCTAATGCCATTTGCATACGAAGTCAGTTTTACCTCTCTGGCTCTAGGTTGCTAGACTGAGATTCTACACAGCCATTTCCCAGCCCTGAGAGCCCGCAGCCCTACCATATACCTTGAGTCACAGGAAAAGGCCTTGAAAACCGTCCATTTATATTTAATAAACTAAACACAAAAGTATAAGTTTGATATATCAGAGAAATGCCATGCCCACATGAGAGCCCTTGTCCATCCCTCCTAACTCGACATGAGGGAGTAGATCTCTGATTAGAAAGAGTTTATCAAAAATAGACTGGTTTATGACACAAAAAGTCTGATCATCATCAATAACAGATGCATCTCTTCACATGATTGGCTAAAGCTTTAGTCAGTGTCTTACAGTCAGTTCTGAGAAGTAAAACCAGACACCGATTCTTCAAACAGCAGAGGTCACCTGTTTTGGGCAGCATTACCATGCCCCTTCTGCAGCTGAACAGCAGTAGTCCCTGGACAATACAGTCTAGAAAAACAGCATACAGGTCTGGCCTGTATCAGGCTGCAGCAGCCGTGAGCTTCTAGAAAGTCAGTAGTGAGGTATGTCACAAAGAAGCCACTTCACTGCCGTCTGGTCACAAGGCACAGCACTGTACAGGCCATGGACTGCATGGAGTGTCTTAGATTGTCCTGATTGTCCAAAGTATCAGTACCTCCATGAAAACTCAGAAGACCTGAGAGAGAGACAGAAAGAGCGAGAGAGAGAGAGAGAGAGAGAGAGAGAGAGAGAGAATGAAAGAAGGGGAGATCAAAAACAGAGAAGCAGAGACAGATAGAGAAACGTAGAGAGAATGAGAGCGATGGAGAATGAGAGAGATGTGTAAATGAAAGAGAGTGTTTTAAGATCAGATCTGAAACAGGAGCTAACCCTTGTCGGTAAGTTTCATTCCTGAGAAACTGAAGAAACAGGATGCCTTTGGAGTTGAAATAAAAAGGTAAACCGAAATAAACATTTTCTCCATCTGCTGCTAATTTAGTACTCTTTTCAGACTCAGCATTTCCTTTTCCTTTTCAAGCTCTCCAGTGTGTATAATATATTCTAATTGTCACATCTTGACACTTTCTGCTTTGTTTTTCCTCTTCCATGTGCTCTGTTCGTTGTTTTCCCTCTCCTCACATGGCTTTGTTTATGTTCACTCTAGCTCCGCCTTTGTTCCGCCTCCTCATCGTTTCCCTTGTTATCCGTTTCAGCTGTTTCTTGTTAAGTTCATGTATTTAAGCCCTCTTCCCTCACTTCCTGTTATCGGTCATTTTGATTTTGTCTGTTTGCTTGTTTTCTTTGTTTGTTTCATGCTCATGATTCTTCTTAGTGTTTCTCGTTTCTGATTCCTCGTTCCCCGTTCGTTCTCTTACACCTTTTCGTGACCCCCTACTCCGTTTGTGTTTTGAAATGTTTGATCATCTAGCTTGCCCTGTTTCCTGTTCGTTAATGTTATCTCGTGTTTCTCGTTAAGTTCGTTTGTCGTGTTTTCGTTTAAATAAATCATCTGTGTTGTAGCGAGTGTGTCCGCTTCCCGTGATCTTCTCCTCACACCACCCTGACAGAATGACCGATCAACACAAGGACACAGCTAGCACGGACTTCTCTTTTTGGAGAGGTGTAATTCGCCGGACTCCGTTCCGCAAAGATCCCGTGGAGGAGGCTTTAAGAGCGGCCGCGGAGTGGAGTCAACGGCTGCAGCTCAGCTCCGGTGCGGTTCATTTCTCCCGAACAGAGGACTCGATTCGGGAGTCGAGTGATTCCTCCGGCGGGAGTCGGCGGAGCCGGAGGAGAAGGCAGGCTGAAGACCCAGCTCCAGATAATTACCCCCTCAGGTCCGGGGAGATTTTTGGGGGGGCGTTATATACTAGGGCTGTTAGCCTCAGTTCACAGGACATGGGAGATGAGGCTAACAGAGGCGCATCTCCGGGGGAACTACGGTCAGAGAAGTCCCTCGAGAGTGCGCCCAAACCCGCTAAATCCCCAACTCGTGCTCGGCGAGCAGCACGAGCACCTGCCTCGCTGGGCGTTTCAACTCCTGCTTCCGTAAAAGCGGCATCTACGGCCGCTCCGGTTCCTGTAAGAGCTGCACCTCCGGTAGCACCTGTCTTCGTGCGCGCGGCACCTCCGGCCGCGCCTGTCTCCCTGAGCGCGGTGCCTACGGCCGCGTCTGTCTCCCTGAGCGCGGTGCCTACGGCCGCGCCTGTCTTCCTCAGCGCGGCGCCTCCGGCCGCGCCTGTCTCCATGGACAACGTCGCAGATTCTTCTGCCTCCGTGGACGTCGTCGCTAGGACCCCAGTTCCCAAGCACCGCTCTGCGTCCACTCCTGACATTCAGGAGAAGCTTACAGGCCTCATGGCACGCCTGGAGCTCTCCTTGAGGGCGACGCGCGCCTCTCCTATCTTCATGAGAGCGACGCCCGCCTCCTCTGTTTCCGTGGACGACGTCGCAGATTCCTCTGCCTCCATGGACGTCGTCGCATATCCTCCTGACTCCATGGACGACGTCGTCGCAGTTCCGTCTGCCTCCGTGGACGACGTCGTCGCAGTTCCGTCTGCCTCCGTGGACGACGTCGTCGCAGTTCCGTCTGCCTCCGTGGATGACGTCGTCGCAGTCCCGTCTGCCTCCGTGGATGACGTCGTCGCACTTCCGTCTGCCTCCGTGGATGACGTCGTCGCAGTTCCGTCTGCTTCCGTGGACGTCGTCGCAGTTCAGCCTGCCTCCTTGGACGTCGTCGCAGGGTCTCCAGTCTCCGTGAGTACGGCTCCCTCAGCTGCTCCTATCTCCGAGACTGTGGCTCCGGCCGCTTCTAGGCCAGTGACTGTGGCTCCGGCCGCTTCTAAGCCAGTGACTGTGGCTCCGGCCGCTTCTAAGCCTGTGACTGTGGCTCCGGCCGCTTCTAAGCCTGTGACTGTGGCTCCGGCCCCAAGGACTTCGAGGCCAATACCCAGAACTGTACCCAGGCTGGCACCTTGGACAGTCCCACAGACACATGCCAGTTCTGGTTACCACCCACCAGTTGTATTTGTTCCCATGTCTATCCCTGTCTTGGTTCCTGTTTCTCTTCTTGTCCCTGTGCCTTTGTCTGTTTTTGTTTCTATTCCGGTCCCTGTCACCGTGTTTGTGTCAGTTCCTGTTAATGTCATGGTCCCTGTTCCCTTACCTCAAGTCCAGTTTCCAGTTAAACCCTTTGTCCAGTCTCATGTCAAATTCCCTGTTAGTCCTCTTCAGTCCTCTGTCCAGTCACGTGTATCTGCTCCTGTTTTGTCTCAGTCCCCGTTCAGTGTTCAGCCCAAGGTCCAGTCACGTGTGTTTTCTCCTGCCTATTCTCCGTCTCTTCTCTCTAGTTCTGTCAAGTGTCCGTTTAAGTCTAGTCCCTTGTTCCCATCTCCATTTCCTATCTTGTCTTGAATCTTTTGGTTTCCTGTTTTTGGTTCTTCTGGCCCCCTCCTGCGCCAGCTCCTGGAGAGTCTCGTTTTTCACGCTCCGGGAGTTGCGTGTCTTGGGGGGGGCGTCTGTCACATCTTGACACTTTCTGCTTTGTTTTTCCTCTTCCATGTGCTCTGTTCGTTGTTTTCCCTCTCCTCACATGGCTTTGTTTATGTTCACTCTAGCTCCGCCTTTGTTCCGCCTCCTCATCGTTTCCCTTGTTATCCGTTTCAGCTGTTTCTTGTTAAGTTCATGTATTTAAGCCCTCTTCCCTCACTTCCTGTTATCGGTCATTTTGATTTTGTCTGTTTGCTTGTTTTCTTTGTTTGTTTCATGCTCATGATTCTTCTTAGTGTTTCTCGTTTCTGATTCCTCGTTCCCCGTTCGTTCTCTTACACCTTTTCGTGACCCCCTACTCCGTTTGTGTTTTGAAATGTTTGATCATCTAGCTTGCCCTGTTTCCTGTTCGTTAATGTTATCTCGTGTTTCTCGTTTAGTTCGTTTGTCGTGTTTTCGTTTAAATAAATCATCTGTGTTGTAGCGAGTGTGTCCGCTTCCCGTGATCTTCTCCTCACACCACCCTGACACTAATGAGCAGCAGAGGGGTGAGACTCTCCCTGACAATTCTCCTGAGCTCCTCAGTCCGCTTCTGTCTCTGACACTAAAACCTGGAGCAGTGACTGACCTCGAAAACACTGCATCTGAAACACACTCCAGAAAAGTCAGGACAAAAACCTGGAGCAGTGAAGGGACCCTATGGCACGTCTCCTCTGCTTGAGTCAAGACTCAGTGCTTCTCCAGAAACACAGCATTGAAAAATCTCATGGATTAAAACCAGTCTGTAAAGCCCTTGAGATCGGAATCCTATGACCTTGGATCCCTTTAATTCTGTAGTGAAAAACTCTACCCGCTGGGCTACTTGTCCAGCCCAATAACCATTGTAAGTCTCCAGGTCCATGTATTTTAACTTATATTCTGTATTATATATTTATATTTTCTGTGAAATTGCTTACTAATGTTTTTTGAGCTTGTTTCTGAAGATATTTAGACACTTTACTACAGAATGAATTCATACAGAGATTGTTTTAATGAGGGTTTTCATGAGGGTTAGATGAGATCCAGGCCATTTCTGGTATTAATGGTTGAATACACTGCCTGTAGCATTAAATTATCCTTACTTTGGCACCCCCCTCAGGAATTGCTCTTGAGAAATTTTACTGTTTATTTTCCCCCAACACTGAAAGGAAATTTACACCCCTATTCTGAACCATCGCACCCAATCAGATCACATGGAGCTGGCGCCTGACTCTGTCTAGAGTTGTCAAACCTACTGGTTCAGGACACTGTCTCAGTTATAAGTTCAGGTTAGACCCTGTTCATTCAGTGGAGCAATTTGACGATGAGGCCCCCATCAGATTAAATGCAGACCTCTGTGATTAGGGACAGAGAGAACTGTGGAGGTGTGAAGGGTCAGTTTTGCTCTCACAATTTCACTCACTGAGAAATAACCTTAACCTTCCTTAACCTCACTCTAAAACACAGCACTTTAACTTTCTTGTTAACCCTTTCCACTCCCGTTGTCTGAGAGTCACATGAGAAGGCTATAATTATTTATGAAGGTAGGAGGGGGTGAGTCTGATCTTACAGTTTTAATCCTAAATGTTTTTTGGGATTCCCGCTCCGGGTGACTGTCTGTGAGGAGTTGGTGTGTTCTCCCTGTGTCCGCGTGGGTTTCCTCCGGGTGCTCCGATTTCCTCCCACAGTCCAAAAACACACGTTGCAGGTGGATTGGCGACTCGAAAGTGTCCGTAGGTGTGAGTGTGTGAGTGAATGTGTGTGTGTGTGTTTGTGTTGCCCTGTGAAGGACTGGCGCCCCCTCCAGGGTGTATTCCCGCCTTGCGCCCAATGATTCCAGGTAGGCTCTGGACCCCCCGCGACCCTAAATTGGATAAGCGTTTACAGATAATGGATGAATGGATGGATGTTTTTTGGGGGGGGCTGAACCTTCCTCCTGTATTTTTTTTCCTGACAATGAGAACACACAGGTCCAGCAGCAATAAGCTGCATCCACGCACAGAAGACAGGAGGCAGCCAGAGGAGACGAGATTCCCAGTGCTCAGCGCTCAGCGATTAGCGAGCATACGGAGAGAGAGCCGGGTCCATATGGTGCAGGTTCTGTAATGTGAGCACAGCTGGGCCCGGCCCAAACTGCAGGCATTAGACAGCTCTCTCCAGACTGAATGAGAGCTAATCAGATTAAGTAGCAGCTGCCACAGACGGCGCTCGTTTCCGTGGTTTATGAGGCTTCCCGTACATATGTACGCACTCCTCCAGACGCCAGAGCAGCGTCAGCCAGAGCCCATCGCCATGTTCCACAGCACCATTAACACACATTACTGCTGAGGCAGAGGGGGAGGAGCAGGAGAGAGAGAGAGAGAGAGAGAGAGAGTTTCTCTCACTGTGAGATTGCTCTCTCTGAACCATGGCTGGAAGTGCTGAATTCTGCAAAATGCCACCATAACCCTGTCACTACAGTTATTTTCAGAGGTCGATAAATAATTATGATAAACAATATTATTGTTATTCAAGACCATTTTGTGTCACTAACATAATGATATTGAAAATATAATAATTTGTGTGTAATGTATAACGGTAAGTTAAGTCTAGTATTAAATATGTTATTTTTAGATGAATAAAGGGACATTTATCAATCAATCATTACCATAAAGTGACAAAAGTCCCTCTAAATGGAATGTTACAGTTAATTTATATATAGACCCAATACAATATTGTTACAGGACTTGGACTTGATAGACCTTACAGATGTTGCAGATGTTGCTTTGAGTGTGTGTTTCTGAGGTCCTGTGTGTTCAGGTTCTGCTGTTGATGAAGTCTCTGTGTGAGGTGTTAGCTCCAGGAAATGCAGTTGTGTTTGACTCAGATTTATTTTGTGATTTATTTGTGAATCGACTTCTAACTCTGCGTCAGATGAAAGAGGTTCTCCTCGTCTCGTTGCAGACAGTCTCTGATGCTAGTCGAGGTGCTACAGCTGCTAGCGAAGGGCTGCCGGTGTTTCCCGCCGTCACAGTGTTAGCGTAGTGCTCCTGCATTATGCACGAAATGAAAGCGAGCTCCAGGATTCTCTCTGATCGCAGACGACAAATCGTGGATTCAAACAAGCAGAGAGAAGCAGGTGACGCTTTCATCCGTGCCGCCCATCACTTTGCTGGAGGGATGGGGCCTTTGTAGCGGAGTACTGCCATTCGCTAACAGACGGGGGTGGGGGGTTGTTCCCACAAAACAGCATGGCATATGGTTCCTTGTATTTTTGGCAATGACAAGTGACAAGTTAACAGAGCCGTAGAGGATGGGGACGCAGACGAAGGGTGGGGGGATTTTCATTGCTAACTGCTCTCATTTGTTCCTGCCCTGAGGCACTACTGTACTCCTTTATGTAGATGAATTAGTAACAGGGTTTTCTTTTTAGTCGAGGTGTGTATATACAGGAGAGTAACGGGGTGCCGAGCAGCTTGGAATGCAATGTCAACAGTGGCCTGAGGGAAACAGACCCCGTTCTTTTATGGAATTACAATCGGAAGATGGAAATAACACGTTAATTACCGTCTTCCCACGGGACCTTCACTGGCCCTTCTCGGTGGGGGCTCTGATAAAAACATGCAGGCTGATGAAGCCCTTATGACCAGAGCTGATAATCACTTCACATTCACTGCAGAATCCAAGGGCCAGATGACAAATCCCAGGCAAAGGCTAGTATTGTACTTTCTGGTGAAAAATATCTTGCTGATGCTGCATGGCTACTGTGCATGTTCCCTGTCCTAGTGTGTGTGTGTTCAGAGTGTTGATTGTGTTTGGTGGCAGTGAGGGTGAAGGAACCAGGGTTAGGGATCTTTTTGCAACACAAGTCCAGTGGTTTATTGACTGTGAAACAGCCCCAGTGCAGCAGCGTGGATCTCCAGATCAAACAGAGACACCAGACAGATAGGTTTCTTTGGCCTCACCTCATCCTGCGTGTCCCCCTCTGCCACCAACATGTTTATAAACAAGTGTGTCTCCTGAAACCTGGTTCCTCTCCTGTGTTCTTGATGGAGGTGTGGGTCACTGCTGGAATTTCTGTATATTCACCAGTTTCACACACTCACTCAGTCACTCACACTCACACCTACACCCACACCCACACCCACACACCTGTGGGCAGTTTCACCTGTGGTCATTCCTCCTACCATGATGTGTGCTTCGATTGTGAGAGGAAACCCACACAGAGAACTACGGGGCATGGGAGTTTGCTACTCCACTCTACACATGCTTTGTAGCATGAGATTCTGTGGGAGGTGCCCCGGGAGTATGGGGTGCCGGGGTCGCTCCAGCGAGCCGTACTGTCCTTGTACTCTCAGAGTTTGAGTTGCGTTTGCATCCTCAGCAGTAAATCAAGCTTGTTTCAATGTGGGCATTGGACTCCGTCAGGGCTTAGGCTTGTCTCCACTCCTGTTCCTGATGTTCATGAACAGGGTGGCGAGGCATAGCCTGGGACAGGAAGGCTCCCGTCATGGGGCTCGGGAGGTGGCATCTCTGCTCTTTGTGGATGATGTTGTTCTTCTGGCTTCTTCGCATGGAGGCCTCCAGCATTCATTTGAGCAGTTTGCAACCGAGTGTGAAGCTGTTGGTATGTGGATCAGCACCTCCAAGTCTGAGGCCATGGTTATCTCCCGGAAACAGATGCCATGGTCTCTTCAGGTAAGGGGTAAGAACCTGCCCCGAGTGAAGGAGTTCAAGTATTTCAGGGTCTTGTTCACGAGGATAGGTTCACCTGTTCACCGTAGGTTAGGTGCACTGTACCGGACCGTCGTGGTGAAGAGAGAGTCGAACCATAAAGCAAAGCTCTGAATTTACCGGTCAGTCTATGTCCCCACTCTCACCTATGGTCATGAGCTCTGGGTAATGACCGAAAGAATGAGATTGCGGATACATGCGGCCGAAATGAGCTTTCTCTGACGGGTTGCTGGGCGTACTTTCTGTGATCGGATGAGGAGCTCAGTGATTAAGGAGGAGCTCGGAGTAGAGTCACTGCTCCTTCGTGTTGAGAGGAGTCAGTTAAGGTGGTTCAGGCATCTGATAGGGATGCCTCCTGGACGCCTCCCACTGGAGGTATACCAGGCACCAACTGGAAGGAGGCCCTGGGGTAGACCCAGGACACGCTGGAGGGATTATATCTCCCGGCTGGCCTGGGAATGCCTGGGGATCCCCCAGGAGGAGCTGGTGGAAGTTGTGGGGGACAGAGATGTCTGGGCTTCTTTGCTCGCCCTGTTGCCACTGCGACCCTGATGGATAAAGTGGAAAAGATGGTGAAGATGATGATGATGAACCCACACAGACACAGGGAGAACACATAACACTCCTTACAGACAGTGACCCGAGGAGTGGATCCCACCCAGGACCCTGCAGCCCTTGAAGGAGTCCCAATGCAGTGCTGCGAATCAGAACAGAGCTCATTTACATATCAGTCTTAAATGTGCAGTCTGATTTAATCTAATGGGAGAGAAAGGTTGGAAATTGAGATGCTGGAGTGAGTGACATGAACGCAGTGACTGAAACTGAGCAGATGGAGCATAGGGACACAAGCTGAGATTTTAACCCTTTAATAAGAGTCAGATGTCAAACTGTAAGATATGCAGAGCACAGGCAACGACTCCACCGCCCACCCACCCCCAGCAGAGCACAGACCACCAGATCAGACATGATTCTCAGATAAAAGCCTCTCCTCTCTACCTGTCCCAAAAATTAGCCACTATTGTTTCACCAGAGGGCAGAGCTTTGTGAGGGGAGGTGTGTGCATGTTTGTGTGTGAGTGACAGAGGGAGAGAGAGAGAGAGAGAGAGAGAGAGAGAGAGAGAGAGAAGCAAGTATTGTAATTTCTGCACAGCATGCCTGCTATACTGATTGCTGACACACTCTAGCGAGAGTTGTGGATAATGGGGGTCTATTTTTAGCCTAGCAAATATAAAGCAAGGGAGAGATAGAGAGAGAGAGAGAGAGAGAGACAGAGAGAGAGAGAGAGAGAGAGAGAGAGACTCATTCACAATCATGTCCATAATGCTGAAGTACTAAGGGAGGAATGAAATGTTATGGGCAGCCAAGCAACTAATAGGCTTGAACCCAGGCGCTCTCCATAATTCGAGCGCTCATTAGATCCCGATTAGCCGTTAAAAAGCCCTGTTTACTGATGCAAATCCAGCTGGAAAAATATATTATTGTCAAAAGAGGCCAAACGATGAAGCCGGTGGGACACGCCGATACATCAGCGTCCTCCCCATGAGCGTCTTTTAAAGACCATGCTCTGCTTTCTTAAGATGGATCCAGGAGTAAAGCCTCTATTCCCACAGGCTGCTGACCACAGGGGAGTCTAACCACATGCTTGAAGGATGGGTCGGTTGTTAACAGACTCGGCAGGTTAGAAGGAATGTCAGGATTTTTTTACATTTTATTTTAATATTTGTTTTATTGTTTGATGTCAACGACCGGTTTAAACACTCCTTCGTTGACTTAGCAGCCCTCACATCCAGGGCTGACCGAATTCACTCCGCAGACATTGACCGGTAATAGGTGGCACGCCGTTCCCTGATATCCCATCTTACCTTAAGGAAATCAGAATCTGTCTCTAGGATAGCTTCCAGTTCCTGGGCCACTGTTGTCCCCAGTTAAGCATCTGAGAGGCTGGAATTCATTTCCTTTTTTTCTGGGGTGCTAATTCCTTCTGCCTCCATATGCTAGTCAGATTAGTGTGTGCCAGCGGCTGCTGCTGGCTGTAATGACCTCGGAGCTCTGGCGCCGGACAAGGACCAGTGCAGAACAGCAGAAAAATCACAGACACCATTACGGTTCTCCCAGAGACTTCAAAGCCATTCCTGGAAGTGATTCCTGGAAGTTATCCCTACGATCCCAGAAAACCCTGTGCTAAACTGAGACTGTAGACATTTTTTTGCAGAGGCAGTGGACACAGCTCTGCCCTGTGGCCTCAGATTTTTCCAAAACCCAGGAGATAAACAGGAGAAATTAGAGAAATACCATTAGAGAAATACCACCTTAAATCCCTGTAAAAGAGCATGGTTAAGGGTGTGTGTGTGTGGCTGCAGGATCCTTTTAAGGAGGCTGAGGGTGTTGGGTTTGTCAGGAGAGTGACAGACTGGCTCAGTTTTTAACGGCCAATGCCGTAACCCGATAAAGACCAATCCATCTGCGCCCCCCCACCCCACCCCCAGTCGACTCCTGACATGGTTTCCAGGGAAACAGACCCCCCCCCACCACCACCACCACCCGGGAGAGGGCAGAGACCTTGAAGGAGGAACATCGTCCTGCTCCAATCTGTTCAGTTCTTCCTGAAACTGAGACAAGCTGAGAGAAACTGAGATGAGCTGAGAGAAACCGTGACGCACAAACCACACGCCACCTAAAGGGTTAACACTAATCAGACCTGACACACATACACTCACACACAAACACCAGATCTACACAAACATACACACTACACACACACACACACACACACACACACAAACACCAGCTCTACATACATACCAGCACCACGCATACAAACACCAAATATATACATATTGGAAAAATACAAATAAACCTCAACATAGCACTATCAACACAGTGGGGGTAATATTAGAGCATTTTCACAGAAGGAGTTGAGGAAGATCGGGAGGGCACAGGGAATAGAGCAGCAACAATGCCCCCCCCCCCCCCCCCCCCCCAGGGCCGGGAGAAGAGACACACAAACAGCGCTAATGGCAGATTTCGTCAGACACACAGCACTGCACAACTAAGCTAACAGAGTAATAGAGTATAGCAAGCAGCACACAGTGTACCCTGACACAACTACCACAACAGACCCTTTAACCCCACAAATTTTAACCCTGATAACACAGCTAACATCACTACAGCTAACCCTTCTACTGTTAACACAGCTACTAACCATGGTAACCATGCTAACACTGCTACTGCTAACACCAATACTGTTAACCCTGCTAAATCTAACACCGCTAAAATAGCTACTGCTCACGTTACTCTAACACAGCTACTCCTAATAGAGCTAACACCACAACTGCTTATCGTGCTACCACTACCACTGCTACTGCTAACAACGCTAACAATGCAACTGCTAACACAACTACTGCTAATTTTTCCACTGCTAATCTTGTTACTGCTAATACACCTACTGCCAATGCCAATAATGCTGATCATGTAACTGCTGAAAGTGAAAATAAGTGAGAACAGCCTTACACGACTGTTACACAACAACTCCTACACAACAGTCACGTTACTACATCACATTACCACATCACAGGTTATCACATTACACATTACTATGTAACGTTATCACATGTCAGATTACTACGTACTACATCACATGTTACCACTTCTCAGATTACCACGTCACATTTTACTGCTTTACCACGTCACATATTACTATGTCACACATTAACACATTGCAGATTATTGTGTCGTAGATGACCATGCCACACATTACTATGTCACATGTTCCCTTGTCACTTGTTACCATGTCACAATTTACCACATTACCACATCAAACTTTATCACGCTACTATGTCACACTACCTTGTCACAGATTACCATGTCACACATTACCACATCAGACATTACAAAATTGCACATTGCTAGGGCACACATCACCACAACACAAATTACCATGTCACTGATTACCTCATAATATGTTTACTTTTCAGATTACAATCCTGGAACTTGAGGTTTACAAAATGACTTTAGCTGCTTTCAAAGGAGATCTATATTTATTTCCTTTTTAAATGTGTTTTTATTTTTCATAGTCATTCTTATTGTTAGTGTTGTTATTGTTGGTGGTGGAAAGGCATTTCATTTCTTCCAAATTAAATGGAAATGCATTGCAAATAAATGAGTAATAATATACCAGTTCAGAAATATGATCTATACACACACATATATTCTGAAAAACTGGGCACATATTTCAAATAATTTCTACACACATGTTATACACCAGTGTAAGTCTTGTATGTTGGACACCATTAGAACATCTGGATCACTCAGTATTTCTAATTGATGAGTGATATATAGACTTTTGCAGTAAACATTTAACGTGTTTATTATTTCTGATACACAACAAGTATTCAGCATTTTCTGAGCTCAAAGAGACTCTGGAGAGAAGGAGGAACACGACAGAGCTAGATTTATGGAAATTTAAATTCATAAAACCTATGTACTCCTGTCCAAATTTTATAATTATGCTACAAAACAATAAGGACAATTAATAAATAGTTTTTGACACATTTCATTTTTTACTGCCAACGTTTTGACACATTTTAATAATATTTATTATACAACTATTATTATAATTACCATTATGATTAACATCAATAATAATGATAATATTATTTAACATTTAATATATTTAATTCAATATTATTATTATCATTAATAATAATAATAAATAATAATAATAATAATACAAACAATAATTGTATGAGTACATAATTATTATAATAAAAAAACTAAAGTATTTATATATGCTCTGTGTGTGTGTGTGTGTGTGTGTGTGTGTGTGTGTGTGTGTGTGTGTGTTTTCAGGGCTGACTGTTATTGGCTGTGTTAATATAATCACTGTGCGCTACATGTGTAGAAACACACACAATGGGACAATGTTAATCCCGTTCATCACTTTTATTCCCTCCATCCAAAAAACACCCCAAAACCCACCCAACACGGGGTCCGCTTTCTCAGGAACAATAGCCGTGTGGACAGTGGCCTTTTTCTGCACCAGAGCCTAGCAACAGAGCCCCCCCTCCCCCTTTTAAAAATAGGAGTGTCCTCACCCAGACCGAGGTTACAGCACTCACACCTCTCTCTCTCTCTCTCTCTCTCCCTGCCATCGATTATGCAGTGCAGCTCTATGGTGTGAGAGCGAGAGAGAGAGAGGCGCTTACAACACATCCTTTCTTGTACTGTACGCCTCCCCTGTTCTTTTCTTCTGCGCGTCACACACATAAAATTTTAACCCCATTTTTCCTCTTTCTTTTGTACATTATTCTTCCATCACGTCTGAAATTAAACCTTAATGCTCTGTTTACGGACTGATAAATGGAGCCTTTAAAAAATAAAAAGCAGGACAAAGATCTTCACAGATTCCAATTCTAAATTCTGTCATTATTCTTATTCTTCTTATTATACATTCATTATTCAATGGTATAATCAGTGTTTAAAGGTGTAAAATGCCTACAGATTCAGTCTTTCACAGACTCAGAGGCCGTTTCCTGCAGCATATCCATATCTTCATATAATATAAATAAAACTGTGGTTAAAGCCCACTGTCAAATCCGGTCACTCTCTAATTTTACTACAATTAGCCTGTAGTCTGTCTGTTGCTCTGCATACTTTGTTAACCCCCTTTACCCCTGTCCTCCAATGGTCAGGACCCCCACAGGACCCCCACAGAGCAGGTATGATCTGGATGGTGGATCATTCAAGTGCTGCAGGGACACTGACGTGGTGATGGTGTGTTAGCGTTAGTGTGAGTGTGTGTGTTGTGTGAGTATGTGTTTGTGAGTGCATGTGAGTGTGTGTGTGTTGTGCTGATCCTCCTTTAGTGACCAGTGTGGTCAGTGGAAATGATTAAATGGACATAGTGTTGAAAGAAGAAGGTGGCTTTAATGTTATGGCTGATCTGTGTGACCTCAGGGAGAAATAAAAATCTGATAAAACTAATAAACGGTCTATCATCAGTCTTTCATTCATCGACTCAGAAAAATGTCGGCTCAAGAAGAAGCCTCTGCCATCTCAGACACAACACAAAGATGGAGGCTGAGGAAGAGAGAGACAGAGAGAGAGAGAGAGAGAGAGACAGGGAGATTGAAGCCTATGCTTCACTAGCCCCTCCTCTTCTCCCATCCTCCTTGCACATATTTACGGCTTCTGTCCATTCATGTCCTCTGTCCAATCACGTCCTCTGACACATCCCTCCCCTGAAGACGTCAGCGGTGACACGTCCAAGGCCGTATCGATTGAGACTTCAGGCCAGAGACACACTTCAACCCAGTGCCGTCTGAGATCTCCAGAGCAGAATTACAGACAGAGGTGAAAACACAGCTGTTCCAGCTGTTCCTGTTTACCTTCAGCAGAGGGCAGGTTCCGGAGCGCAGGTCCGGCCGGAAACGGAAAGGCTTTGTATCGCTGTCGTAACGGTGTGCACTTATTAATGTTTTCCCCCACTTATATTTCACTGATATTTTCTAAAGAGTGCAGATTATGGATTAACTTGGATTATGCAAAGGACCCTGCGCCGCACGCTTATCGCTTTTACTGCTTTGTCCTTCTCGTGATATTCATGCAAAAAAAGAAAAAAAAAAATCCACGGCACCATATCTGTGCTCACAGCTGGCAAGTGTAACTAAAGGATTATTCAAGCCGCTTCCACAAGCAAATAGATTTCTCTCCCACTTCAGAAGAAGCGCTAGTTCTGCGCCGCTCTGTCTGTCCGCCAGGCATTCAGCCTTCCACACTCACTTCTGCTTGTGTTAATACAGTGTTTCAGTGTATGTGTGTGTGTGCGTCTGTCTGTAGGTATTGGGGTGTGTGTGTGGGGGGGGGTGGGTGTTGTTTCAAAGCGTCATGTGCAGATCTCAGGTCAATCTGGTTTTCATGTTGTAATACGACAAAAAACATGTTTAAATGACGTTTAAATTTCAACCCATTCCTTAAATTTCACACAGTGTAGTAGCTGTGATTCTGACAAACCCTTTGGATGGGTTTGATGTGAAATGGTTGTGGACAAAATGCTAGAATCTGAGTTCAACGTGAAGTCTCATGTTCATCATCTACAGACCCGCTTCAGGGTAGTTCTTTGTTTTACCCTTCTTTCTGACCAGCGTGCAACTGTCTTCAACAATCTTCAATCAATCACTGGAGCTGTGATACAGCTGATGATACTCCCTCACTCCCAAGAAGACCACCATCACTAGACCAAACAACTACAGACCCATCGCCCTGACATATGCCGTCATGAGACCCTCTGAGAGACCGGTTCATATAAAGTACACAACAAACCCCTGGCAGGACCCAATGCAGTTTACACATCGGGGCAGAGTGTCTGTAGATGATGAACATGGGACTTAAACTCCACCTCGACCTGTCGTTCACTAGAATTTTGCTCTTGGATTTCAGCTCATTCCAGATCTACTCCATGGACTCTGTCTCAGCAGAGTACTACATTATGTTAACTTTGACTTTTCTTTTTAGCTATCGTCGACTCCTCTTCTCAGACACCCATCAGTGGCCCCTCACAGGCAAAGAGCAGAAAGTGAAGCCTTGGAAAACTCTCACCAGGAGTTTAACAGTCAGCAGTCCCCTATTGCTCTACTCACTACACAATGACTGCTCCTCCGAGGACTCCTTTGTCAAATCCAGCAGATCGCAGACGACACCACAGTCATTGTCTTCATCTGAGAGGGTTTAGAGTCCTCTGACAGTAAGGAGTTCAAAGAGGGGGTCAGACCACTGGTTCTCTGGAGCAATGCAGATCAGAGTGGACTTTAGAAAAAGCCCCCCCACCCCACCCCTAGAACCCTCACCATCTTTGAGCAGACAGGAGGAGTGGTGGACCGGTTCCATTCGCCTCAGGTCATGATCATTTCCACAAAATGCTCTGGAAAGAGTTATGGTTTTTAATCACACAAAGTTCATCTTGATAACAATAAAAGATCAACTCACTCAGCTCTACACCCACTTAACGATTCTTGGGGTCAGCAGAGGGGGTCCTTCCCCAATTGAAAGGTATGAAATTTTGGACGGAGATGGAGGAGCCTATAAGTGGTTGAGTCCGTGGTTGTTTTCCACCAAGCATCTTCCGCTATAACTGCAGGTATTCATAATTCAGCAGGCGTTCATTATTCGGGTGTGGGTGAAGGGGCTGGGGGGGGGGCATACGCAGTAACACCCTGTGCTGTCCCAGTGCCGAGGACACTGACGTCAGCCTGAGACCCTGGTCCTTCACAGAGATGCTTCAAAAGCTCTTTGCTCAGTGAGCGCTGCTCTCAGGACACACAGCCTCTCGCTTCCCTTAATTACTCCGGAAGGAAAACAGAGGCTTCATTCCTAGTGCTGCCTCTCTCTCTCTCTCTCTCTCTCTCTCTCTCTCTCTCTCACTCTCTCTTCTGACAGGGAACTAGACACGACTAACATCTATATGAAAATATGACAGAAAACTAATATGACTCTATGCATCAAGATGAAACCGATAACAAGCTCCAACCTTCCATCAGACCGTACAAACCCATAGGAGACTGTGCCCACCCTTCCACTGAGAGACTGAGACACAACTAAATGTGGGTCTGAAAGGATGTCAAACTTACTGGGAAAATAAAACACAAAAAGAACACATTTGAAAACTGATTAAAGAAGACGCTGGTGTTTTAAGAAGACTGGACACAGCCCCAGAGACCAGACCTCAGCAGTACTTGACAGAACAGGGTCTACTGGACTGAGAGCAGCAGGAAACGTGCAGCCCACCTCTGAGAATGAGCTTTAGGAAATAAAACATGGTTATGGCTGCCTAAGTTTCAACCAAAAATGAGGTAATGGACAGGCCCTCAGTGCTGTGTGTCTCAGCCAAAACCTACATCAGCTACAAGAGGATGTTCAGGTGTTTGTTGGTCCTTAAACAAACACTCAGAGGGACACGGACCACCATTCTTGAGAAGGGTCTGTATGGCAGTGGCGTTTCAGAGCAAGGCGCTGAATACGGCTCAGAGAAACAGACTATTACACCTGCCCTGGGAGGCCCAGGAAAACCTGACCATGTTGCCATGGCAACACAAGTACAGCAGAAAGGGGTGGTGGTGTGGGGGGGTATCGATTCAGTATTTTCTCTTCTCTCTGTCTCCCATTTCAGCACATTTTACTGAAATACACTGACACTGTGGGGAACAGAGCGGTCAGCAGTGTCCACTCAGAAAATGTCCACTACACTCTCCACACTGTGGAAACACTCTGGGCAAAATGACCAAAATTATTTTATAAAATCTAAAATGAATAAAACCTTTACATGAACTTCAAATAAACATGATGTTTTTAACCCTCTGCTGTAAATCTACACATAGATTTTTGGCAAAAAATAATACACAAACCATTCTAACTGCAGACCAACACACACACACACACAGACTAGGGATGCACCAATTCGATATTAGGATCAGATATCAGTCCTGATATTAACAAAATGAGATGGATCTGGTATCCAATAAATAGGCCGATCCATGAGACCGATATTTGAATTGCACTAAAAGTTTTGTCTGATATCAGTGCCTGATCAGAGCACGCTGCCATCTGTCTGGTGACTGCCACTTCTGCCCGTATCTCACTCGTGTTTTGTTTGTTGTTCAGTCGTTGTGTTTAACTAATGGCTAGCTGTCTGTGTGGAGTCCTGGTGTCTCTGTTGCTGGCCAGAGGTTAGCTATTTGCTATCTCTGACGCTAACGGCTGGCCTGCTGACCAGAGGACCCTATGTCCATCACTATTCTTCAGCAACTTCCTGCCTGTGTTGCCGGTTTTCTCGGTTGTGTCTGTAGATTGGAGAAACCTGCTGTCATTGTCTGCGGTTCATGTTCTGCTCTCACTGTTGTTGGCTTTGGCTGATGTTGACTGAAGGAGTTTGTCTCATTTTGCCACTGCTTTGCGGAAGACAGTTTGCTAATATCGGAGCTAGCTGCTGCTGATTCGGTGGAGGAGCGCGTGCAGGTGCTGGCTGTGGGATGGTTTTCTGCCACTGCTCCTGGTGACGCCCGGGGGAGCACATCCTGTATAGACTCTGCAGCTGCGTCGACCCGATGGACCGTTTATATATACCGGTGTGGTCAAACTGCTACTATTCACAATGATAGTCAATCAGGAGACACGTTTAAAGCCTGTGGCTCGACGCTGCACACTGGACGCTATTCACATTCGATTTATTTATTTTTTTTATGTGTGTGTTGTTTTGTACTCTTTGTATTGTTATGTCTTTTGATGTTCTTTGTACTGTGCATTAATATTGTAAGTACTTTGGGTACTTTTTGAAAAGCGCTATATAAATTACATTATTACTGTTATTATTATTATTTATTATTTGCATGCTTGCAATGTTTGATTACTGATTGTATTTGACTAAGGTCTTTGTTTATTCTCAGGTTCAGTTGCTAGATTTTATTTTGGATTTCTGTCTACACTAAATATTTAAAAATAAAATAGATTTTTGATTGTTTGTGTGTTTGACAAAGCGAAGCTACTTATTTCTGTTTTTGATTGATACATTATATTTATTCTAATCTAGTTTAAGATGTTTGACTCTGTTGTGCCAAGGTTCTGTACAACTGTTCATTCCAGTGACAAATAAATAGCATTTTACTATATTTGTGTTAATCTGTGTTAATTTTGTTAATATTTTTGTTGGTAATATTTAAGTCAGGGCGGCATGGTGGAGGTTGTGGGTTCGATTCCCGCTCCGGGTGACTGTCTGTGAGGAGTGTGGTGTGTTCTCTCTGTGTCTGCGTGGGTTTCCTCTGGGTGACTGTCTATGAGGAGTGTGGTGTGTTCTCCCTGTGTCTGCGTGGGTTTCCTCTGGGTGACTGTCTGTGAGGAGTGTGGTGTGTTCTCCCCGTGTCCGCGTGGGTTTCCTCCGGGTGCTCTGGTTTCCTCCCACAGTCCAAAAACACACATTGCAGGTGGATTGGCGACTCGAAAAGTGTCCGTAGGTGTGAGTGTGTGAGTGAATGTGTGTGTGTGTCTGTGTTGCCCTGTGAAGGACTGGCGTCCCCTCCAGGGTGTATTCCCGACTTGCGCCCAATGATTCCAGGTAGGCTCTGGACCCCCCGTGACCCTAAAATTGGATAAGCGGTTACAGATAATGGATGGATGGATGTTTAAGTCAATACGTATGTCTTATGTCTCTCCCACAAGGTGAGGTATATGGTTTATTAATTCAACAATGGTATCGGATCCTTCCAAGTTTACCCGGAAGGGCTGTATGTGTGAACGCAACTACATTTTGTCCCAGAACCTTTCTGAGTTTCTCCTGCACGCGTTGCACAGGCACTGCCCCGTGCTTAAAGAATGTGTTTGATTTCCCATTGTGAGTGCACATCTGAGTCAGAAAACCCCGCTGTGCTCTGCATGTGGGAACAACCACTCTGGGACATCTCTGGACCCGATACTCCTAAGTTTCTCTAGAAATTCTCCGGAGTTCATATGTGAAAGAGGCACATCACTCTCTCTGTGTGCCACACCCCCTCCTGACACTGTTTTCGGAGTGTCCATGGATCCTGACCCGACACCACAGAACTGGACCCCTCCGGAACATCTCCACACAGAAGTTACAGCTGGGGGCTGAGAGGACAGGGGAGAGGGAATGCGCCAGAAGGGTCAGTGTTTGTTGGTCAGTGTTTATCAGGACAAAGATGGGAGTCCTATCAGTCACTGGGCATGATCTCACACACAGAACTGGAGTAGAAAAGCCAAGCAAAGCAGAATGGGACAAATATTTTACTTAATTTGGACCAGACCGGACTGTACATATACAGGTCAGGTCCAGAACACTGACACAGTTTTAATAACTCAGCCTGCATAACCCCACCCTGTGGTGTCTGTGGAGAATGAGAACACGGCTCTCTGCTGTTTCCTAAACTCCAATATTAGAACAATATTGGATCCTGCCGAGTCCTGATTTGCTCTTCCTCCAAAACACTTCTGAATCAGAACATACGGGTTCCTCATCTTGGCCCCAAGCAGCTGCCCCCGAGCCCAGTACAGAGCACCGCGGGTAAACACCAGGCCAAACCTACAGGAGTTTATAAACCAAAATTAATTGGTTGTTCCAGCTTAATTAGCTCTGGCCACGCTTATTACTAATCTACCGTTTGGAGCGCTGCCATCTCAGGCCTGGCCCACGTCCAGCGCTCCAGTGTGGTGTGATCCATAAGCTCAGGAATGGTCCCTCTCTGATGAGCAGAGCCAAATGGCAACACACCTAAACCCCATCAGCGCTTATTAAAGATTAGCTCCCTTCTTGTAGCTGCTAGCCTGCGCAGACGGTTCTGTCATCGGCTGGTTCCTCACGGCTGCCGCAAATGGGTTTAAAGGTGCAGTAGGGGATTTTATTTTCCTTTCTGACACTTGCAAATAAATTAAAAGGGTTGAGGGGATCAGAACAGAAGAACAACCACATCTTTCCCCAGATGCCAGAAACCACTTGGACTCCACACTGCGTAGTGAACACCTCCCAAAATACAGAATTCTTGATGTGACAGGTTCAAGGCGACCAGATACAGTCAAGAACTCAGTAAATGGTTCAAACTAAACTGCCATTGTCTGCATTTACATGCGGCCCAAAAATCCTCTAATGATCCGGATCAGAGTCCATCCCTCACTTCCACTCCCACTCCCACTGAGACCACCACATTCCGACTGGAGGAGGTGGGAAACTCTAACATCTGAGGGTCTCAATCTGTGCCATGGGCCACTGCTCTGCGGGATAGATTCTGCTTGTGGTTATAAATATCCTGCATTCTGATTGGCTGTTCCTCATTCAGATCTTTGAATGACAAAGTGAAGGTCATCGTTTAAACCTGAACCAATCCTGATACAGTGTTTTAGACAGAATTTTAGACAGAATCCTCAGAAAAGATCACATCAGCGTCTGTATTCCAGCACTCCGGCCAGAACAATAAAACCAGATCAAATGGGTGAATTCGCCTACAAAGAGCACAAAGGCCTGGGAATAAAGGCAGCAGAGGAGGGAGGAGGCAGAGGTGGAGGGGCTACTCCACCCCTCGTTATTTTCTATATTCAGCTCCAGCTTTCGCCTCAAAAAAGCCACAGAATCACAAATGGCGCTGGTGCGATGCATTAGAGCGGACTCAGAACACACGCATCCCTTTCACCCACAGCCGCTTTCATCTCTTCATTAGCGTGGTCAACTGTTTATCAAAAGCTCACGAGAGCGAGGGAGTTGGAGGTGGGGGGGATTGATGGGCTGATACAGGCGCATGGTCATGAATTCGAAAGCACCCGTCGCCGTCCGATTTTAAAATTCATGACAGGTTAATGGTAAGTTAGTGACATCATTAGGCCGCGTTCATTCACATTTAAAGCAGGCCATGCTTCAAATGACCACTCACGAGTCCTTATTCTGAGAGGTAATTCATATTGTAATTATATTTTCAATCACAGATCATTAATTAAGACAAGCCCCGCTCTGTAATTATGCATTTCATCTTCTCTGTGATTTTCTTGAAAATCACCAGTGTCCAGTGGAGGAGCTGCTGATCGTCTGAAGCGGCAGAGATGGAGAGGAGAACTTCAGGTTATAAACCTGTTTTTATTTTTAATTCTAAATAAATTCACACAGAGAAAAAATCAATTGTGGCCAAATCTTAAGAGATCATCAAAGAGTGTTTAGTGTGAGTACTACCCTCACAGAGACTGAACTCCTGAAAGTTCCAGACTCCTGCGCTCAGCCTTCATTTAGACACTCCTGTAAAGACGTGGTAAGATCATTCAGCTGAAATTTAGATGTGTCTTATCAGTAAGTCTTAAATCTTTTTTACTTCCACACCACCGTCTCTAACACTCAGCTCTGATATTATTACAGCTGTCTTTGCTTTGCAGACAATATCCTCAAATCACAAACCCTCAAATCACAACTTGAATAACTCCAGTGGAGGTCCTCACCCAAAACTCCTGTTTCACACTCCATGCCCTGTGAACCCTCCCCTCTCCATTCAGTTTTAATCAGAGATAACGTCACATCCCTCTCTACCTCTCTTCTCCAAGCAGAGTCTCTTAGAACTCCTCCCTAACAGCCTCCAAACTCTCCTCCCTCGTGTCAAACCCAACAAAGAAAATGACAAAAAAAGAGAATCTGCCCGAGAACCTTAAATATCTAGAACCACAGCTTCTTACCTGAGACGAGTGAGACAGTGTCTTTCTCCCATGATACGACAGCGACATACTCCTCCACCGAGGCCGGAATAATGCACTTGAAGACCGCTGTATTGCCTCTCATGACTCTTTGGTCCGCCACTCGGACCGTGTACGGTTCCCGAAATACTGCAACAGAGCAGGAAGCACGTTAACAGGGTTACAATGTAAAATTAGCCACTGATAGATCAGATACTTCATGCAGCACTCTCTCAGAATCGCAGGATGGCAGGGACTTCTTAAAATTTAATAGTAATATGTTAACAGAACTTAACGCACAGATTACTGTTTTATCAATGATAGTATCAGCAGCTGAATGAGAGCTCTACTTCCCTGGTGCTGCTCTAGATTCCCAAAACTGTTTTCCATTGCTTTTCCAGATCCTTGAATTCCCAACCTCCCCCTGGACGATGCTCCAGTCACCTCACCACACACCAGCGATTAGGTCGAGAGGAGATGAGCGGGAGAGACATAGTGGTTTATTGAAGACGAGGATGTTCGGGAGGACAAAGACAGGAACCACAGGGGCAGATTTAGGACTCTGTTCCAGAAGATGCCCCTGAGGTCTTTACTAATCTCAGCACCTCGGTTTTACGGCTAATCTGAAGGACGGCACTGTTTATTCAGTACAGTTTTCCCCTCACTGCACCCACACAGGCCACAGTGACAGCGCCCCCTGTTGGATCCCCTAGGAGGAGGTCCCCCATCCAAATACTGACCCAGACCTGCTAAACTTCAGTGGCAGGGTCTTTTGTCAGAACTCAACATTTTTTATTGCAACCAATTAATTATTATTAATTGTTATTAAAACACAAAATGTGAGAACTGTTAAAAAACACTGTGCCAAAAAAAGCAGTTGGAATATGTTGGAAATATGTGTGTGAGAGTTGCCCTGTGAAGGACTGGCGCCCCCTCCAGGATGTGTTCCTGCCTTGCGCCCAATGATTCCAGGTAGGCTCCAGACCCACCGCAACCCTGAACTGGATAAGGGTTACAGACAATGAATGAATGAATGAATGAATGAATGAATGAATGAATGAAAGCTTAGTAATTGGGCACAGTCTCAGGTGAATGTACTGTGCCGTTCTGCAGTGAGTGACTGTGTTAAATGTTTTGTGCTGTGGCTGTGAGTTTAATAAGAAGAACCCTGTGCTTGATCCGAACGGTTAATTCAGAGGTGCACAGAAAAACTGACCCAAATTTCAGCATTGTCTTCATTCTGCACGACTGACCGCGCAGACCCACATTAATATTTCAGTGTTTTTCTTCTCTCCCACACCCACAACACTCTGCGCATTTCTGATGAAGTGATGATGGTAAAGTGTATCACACAGTGGCAACCGCAGGAGCACTGCAAACCCCCCCCCACCCCCCACTCCAGTCCCAGGCCTAGTGCTAGAGTCACAAGGGTTAGTAATAAGAGAATATTAATGCTGATAAGTAAAAAAAAGGATGGTGAAGACAGGATCGCTGGTAATGACTTTGAAAGTGTTAGTGAAAGTGCTCACCGGCTTTAATGTGTAAGTCCTGGCTCCGGATCTTCCCTGACGGATTCTCGGCTGTGCAATAGTAGGTATTGTCATTGATTAGGTTACTAAAGCTGGAGGGGAGGAAGCCGTAGATTTGCAGCGTGCCGTTTGGATGCACATGGCGGATGCCTGGCACATCGTAGATCTCCTCTCCGGTGGCGAGGTACCAGCGTAGCGTTGCCGGGGGCACGGCCGCCGCTGGACACGGCACCAGCGCCCCTGTAGTGCTGGAGAACACTACCTCTTGCAGAGATGCATTGACAAAATATAAGCTGGAACGTAGATCTTCACCGAAAACTGTGGAGACAGAACAAAGAACAAGACCCAGATGAGTTTAATGGTCACTACAACACACAGCACAGCTCTTCACGAAGACGCGAGGGGAACGCGTGGTCTACAGCCAGTTATATACAGTCCAAACCAGAACAGTAAATTATAATCATTATTTTTCTAATTTTGTTTTTTAATTTTTACCTATAATCACACCTGAATCAAAATTATTGATCATTGTTCAACATTTTTCCATACAATCAATCAATCAATCAATCAATCAATAAATCAGCCTATAATTAAATAATTATTAAATAATATTATTTAATTAAATATAAATAAACACTGAACAAATAGAATATTGAAAGACATATTTTGGGAAATAAAGCAATAATATATATATATGCAACATGTCAGATCAGAAAATCCTCATAATGCGATTCAATCATTTTTGCAATTGACAGCCATTTTGGCGGTGGTCCCGTGCAGCTGCGGTTTCTGCGTCTGCCCTCCACAGACCTTCAGAACTGCAATAATTGCTGCGAGTCCCCGGCTGCTAATTGTGAGCTTGTTGATGTTTAAACGCTGCTCATTGGAGATGCTCTGGTGCCACTATCGCAGTCTTCTCTCGGCTCGGCGGTGATCGTCTCGCCAGTGACAGCTGGCACGGCTCCCCCCGGGGACGCGGCGTTTTAGCACTTCATAAATTACTAACAAGGTTTCAAATCGCAGCGGTTTCCACCCTCTCTCTGCTTCAGAGGCTTTCACTTGCAAAGTATTATTCACTAAGGTGCAGCCACTCGAGCGAAAGCGTGCCGAGCCAAGACTGATAAGCAAACAAAGGGAAACTGTTGTAAACACTGCCGCGTCGTATTACAGCAGGCCTTTATGTGGCAATTCGCAGCATATGGCGCCATCTGTAAAGTTACACGCTGGAGTAATTGATACTAAAATAACTTGTGAATGCTGGCAGTGAGGACGCTCTTGCTCATTAACAGAAATGAAAGCAGCTTTCACAACGCATTCTTTCATTCCCTTTCCTCGATCTGATGCGAAGAAATGACCCGTTTTCATCATCGTGGAGTTTGCGTAACAAGAGAAGCTCATCCTTCATCTACGAGTCCGGTGCAAGGCTTTAAATTCGCCGCCGAATGGAATATATATATATATATATTTAAAAACAAAACAGTTATTATATAATATAACGATATATGTACATGCATGTGAATGTATATGCGATATAACCAATTATTCTGTTGACATATCGAAATGGCCATAGACATTCAAAATATGTGCTTGTTACGTAAAGGCCATTACTTCTGTTGCACTCATGTTTAACACGCTTTGTACTGAGAGTAGCCTATCAAAAATAAAAGATTTGCATACGTAAAGAGGTTAAGTGAATGTCATTCATGTCGGAGAGAAGAATACATGACAGGTAAAATGAAACTGCAGGAAAATATGCGACCTTGCAAAGATTGCGAAGGCGCTCTCAGTTCGCCCAGCCCTCGCGAATTTATGCCAAGGCCTTTATTGTATCAGGGGATAAAGTGAAACTATCCTTCAGGACATGAAAAGAGGAAAAAACACTATCTATGACTGTTCTTTTCGAGGTTGGATTGTTAATAAATTATACGAACGTTGCCACGCAGCTGCTCTCCACAACTTTAAAAGCCATGCAGCACGACAGTATCATGAACCAAAATTTGAAGCAGAAAAGTGAAAAGCGAACATACGCTTTTGTTTTTATACTGTCTAGTACGGCCTGGACCAGCTCTGCTTTTAGCCGCTACTATCAAGGCAATATAATGAAACACATTGAGAAGTTAATGCAAGTTACACTTTGTACCTTATATACCTCGTCTCTTAACCCCTACTGTATCATTCTGTAAATGTGGGCATTTGGGCTTTTATTGGGGTTTGGTGTCTAGCTCAAGGGCCCTCAGCCATAGATCTTGAGGGATTAGGCAGTGCTTCCCCCAATTTTCCTGCTGGTTGTGGGAATCAAACCAATGATCTTCCAGCTCACGCAGCATCCGCCCCATGCTCATTTGGGGATCTGACCACCCACACCACTCCTGACCACCCTCTCATCAAACGTGTGAAAGCCTCAGAAAGAACGATCTCACACTAAGGGCTGTTTCCTCCCAACTGGAATGCCCCGGCTGCTCCACACACTCCAGAATCTCACAACGAATCCAACGATAGGACTGGGATATATAACTCTAGCCCTGACAAACACACCCCCTTCAAACACACAAAACCCTTCCCCAATCAACAACAAGCATGGATTCTACACTTACACACCTTTACTGACATGAATGACTGAAAGATGAAATGTCTTCAAACCCAGAGCTGGTGTCTCAGGAGAAAAATGGTGTCGACCACTGAGGCACAAAGACCCGAGACAAACTCTAGAACTCACTATTTCACTGGTGTACAGACGTCCACCACAAGTTCAAACATCTGAGCATCTATAATTACATTCTAATCAGAAGCAGAAATACTCCAGCGATGCTGAAATTAGTCCAAAGTTAAACCTTTTTAACCCTGAGCAGAAACGTGATTGTCAATAAGTTCTGGGATCAGAGATGACTGATAAACACAGCAAGCGTTCGCAAAGAGCAGCACCTGTCCATTTTTAAAACACCACAAAAGCCCAACACCAATGGAATTAAGGGCCAACAATTTGTGCCTCATTAATGAAATGGGCCGAACCAGCCGAGCAGATCCTAACACACTTCTTTAAAAAACACACTGCATCTCAGAGCCATCCCTGTGCTGCCCAGCGACCTGAGGAGAAAATCATAATCGACGTAATATTTCATCAGCTGAACCGGAAAGATGCAAAAAGTGACACTGTTCAATAATGCACCATGCGCATTCATAATTAACCAACACCCCCACCCAACACCCCACCCCAACACACACTCTTCAGCCTTGAAAGGCGTTTACACTGCTTTCTATTTACTCGTTATTAACGTGAACCTGGACGGGGGCATAGGGTGATGACTGTAACAGACTGTACCCTCTGAGCTCAGGATTCAGCAGATACAGATCAAAGATCAACACCAAGAAAAAAACTGAAATAAAGAGCATTCAACAATATAGACATAAAGAAAAATATAAAAAAAAATAGAAACATAAAAACATTAAGAGTACAGTGACAGAAACAGAAGAGGAATCAAAGTGATGACTCCGTCCTCAATGTCAGTGTCACATTATTAAAATCAAATCATCTATTAAAATATATTGCTTATATTTGCATTTCAAAAGCATCAGATCACTGTTTCCATCCAGGCTGAAGCACAGCCAACCAGAACAGACCTCATTTGCATCTAGCAGCTTTACAGAGACACTCTGATTCATTTCATAAAGGAATATCCAAAAGATTCAGTTTTGTAAAACTGAATAATGAGACGTTTTCATCAAAATGTCACTGATCTCTCGGCGTCCTGCTTGAGTATGTGTGGGACCCTCTGCCCCAGAGCTGGTGCCGGGTTTTAAAAACTATGTAAATCTGTTTAAAGGAAGGATCTTCAGCCTTGGCCCAGGGTTCGATGTTGATCTTACATTGACAGCAGCATCAGGCCATCACTAAATAAACCTACCATACCTCAGATTGGTTATTTCACAGGTAGATCATGATTAACGTAATCACATTAACGCTTCCAGGACCCCTGCGGGAATATTTAGGAATGCTTAAAGAGTTTTACGGAGGCTGGTGGGATGTGATGAGGCTGCGCTGTGTGAGAATATTGACACACAGAAAGGATGTTCTTCAGCATTGATGTAGAATTCTTACTCCAGGAATCAAAGCCTTCTCTCTGTACTGATGGCATGAGAGGAGCGCATGCTTTGAAAGCACCATGGGACGAGTTTTCTGCCAGAGGCTAAGACTGCCAGTCAGAATTCAGTAGGCCTCAAAGTGAATATCCAGCCATTGTTTAAGTCCAGAACTCACCGTGCTGGCCGGGCGTCGAGATGAAAGCATTGTGTTCAAAGCAGCTCAGAGATCCGTTTATACACTCTGCATCTGCTTCGAGCTCATCTGTGTTAACAGTGTGCTCCCGAAGACCAGAAAAACCTGGACATTAGGAATATTGCTGTGTTGTTAAATATTTAAAGTACTTCTAAGTGTTTCTCCCTTTGGAGTCTCTGGAGATATACATCCAGCTCTTTCAAACACGATAATATTATTACATCAGGTTTAAATATTAAATATGAGTTGAACAGCTGCAAATGTGTAAATGAATATCTTTATAAACAATATTAAAAATTAGGCATCACCAGTGATCAACAAGTGACGAGGCCAGCGCTAAACCAGCCTAGTGCTCCGGAACCGTGTGATTAAATTATTTTTGGAATTCTCCTTTGTTTAAATCATATTGTATCTCGTATAGTCCAACAATAACATCTGGAGGTTTTAGGTACAACAAACAATCACAGTTCATTGAGCTCTTTTTATTTTAACATTATTAGAGTAATGCGTGATGCTAATGATGCTTTTCTTTCTGGTTTAAACCCAGCGATCAATCACAGAAACTGACCTGTGTCATCTCTGTCTAATCAGGCATCACAAGCTGCTTTCAAAGTCACTGATGCACTTCATTTAAATACATGTGCAGTCGATGCTAATACGTCAAACCGCGACTGCTCAGATTCGCTCGGCCAAGAAGAGTTAAACACCCGTCACTGCTGCGTCTCTTTCCTCTGGAAGTCATTTTGTAAGACTCGCACCGTTTTTACATCACCATTTACAGCCTCTCTTTTCCTTCCACGCTGTGCCTTTAAGACACAAAGAATGACATCACAAACAGCAGTAATTCCGCACAAGCTGTTGTTGCAGTTTAATTTCTGTATACACAGCGTACGGACAAGGGGGGGGAAGTGGTACATATTCAAACCAAATTTTGTGTTTATAACGTATGCTGTATAATATAAAATAATATTATAATATTAATAATCTTCTGTATATCACCTTTTATAAAAACGCTGAGTAATAATCTAAGTAGTACAAAAAAGAAAAGACATGATTAAAATGTATTCAAAGTTATTATCAAACAAAAAATAAACAAATAAAGAAGATTAAAGAAAGATGAAAAGAAGGATTATACTCGAGTCAGCAATTTTCCTGCTCCCTAAATGAGAAAACGCTTTTCAACTGCATGGCATTGGCTTGGCTTTTTCAAAATAAAAATATATATTTTTACAATGATTTACAATTTGAAATTGAAATTGTGTTCTTTTACACAACACTGGTTACTACCTGGTAATGTCTTTAAAAATAAATATCATTGTCATTGTTCTCTTCACGACGTGTCGGAGCACGGCTTTAGCTTTTAAAATCGAGGTGATGAATGTGGCCTCACTGTGTCCCTAAGGATGGTGAGCAGGTAGCACTGCAAACTGGAAAAAAGAATTGCTAGTAACAGAGTTAGGCTGTGATGGCACTTTTCCACTGTATGTTACTCTACTCTACTCTACTCTACTCTGCTCTACTCGCTGTTTGGTGCTTGATTTGTTGCTGTTCCTTGTTGCATCATCCAGCTTTTGCTGGATTCTTTCGTTGGACACAATTCCAAGGAGCATTTGAAACTCTTCAAAAGACCACTGCGTGATTTTATGAGCTGTCGTGGTGAGTCGGATAAAAATAAACGTGATTTCGATTATAGATTTTAAAGATGGTAAGTTTGTGCTGGACGTCTGCATTGCGTGGCATAGGGTGACGACTCTCTCTGGCCAGAACTATGAGAGAGCAGGGACTAAACAAAGATCCCAGTTCCAGGATCAGGACCAAATTGATATGGAGAAGCAGAAAAGCAGAGTAGAGCCCAGTAGAGTAGAGTAGAGACCCTGCAGTGGAAAAGCACCTTAGTGTGAGTAGTGCAAGTAGAAACCAAAGCTACAGTGTTAGATGCAGTATGCAAAAAGTGCAGTAGTGATTCACAGTGAGCTGTTCCACAACAAACACACTCAATGACTGTGTTTATGTCTCAATCTCTAGATTACCCAGAGATTTAGTAAAAATGAGTGGAGTTGCCCTCTGAAGACATGAGTGTGTCTCCGCGGGTTGTGTCAAGTCTGGTGTCTGCCTCCAAGAGGCGCTCTGCTCTGACGGCTCCTGTCAGGAGTCTTTGGTAATTAATGCAGCACTCGGCTCACTGCCTGGGGGCATTTCTGAGGGGGGGGGGCACGTCCTGCAGGGGACGGACCGGAGCAGGGACAGGGCTCCAGGACAAGATTTGATCTAACGTGAGTACAGCACTTCCTTTTCACGGCTCCCACAGGCCATAACACACACACACACACACACACACACACACACACACACACACACATACACATACACACTTACACTTGCCAAATGACTGTCTCCCAATTTGCTTTCATGAATATTAAGCAGGACATGACAGAGGAGAACAAGGCAGCCGTCTGCTTCCCTCTGATCCACACACACACACACACATACACACATCAGAGCAGAGAATTGCAGGTGGGGGTGGGGCGTCTCTTCCCATTCTCACCCTCTGAGCACAGGTGGGTTGTTACCTTTCTCAGGTGTGTTTCTGTGGATTCACAGTTAACAGAGTATTTTTAATTAATAATAATCTTTACATCACCTTCCAGTGAAAGATATGAAGGTTTTATCCTTCTCCTTCAAAGTTACTACTTTAGAGATTTATTTGGAGAGTTACATTTTTTTGGGGGCATAGATGATATTTTGATTATGAAGACACATCGCCTTAATCAGGGTTGGAAATGGTCAGTGTAATTCCTGTGTTGGTGCTAAATGGGTCTGGCTGTTTTGGTTGGTTTTGCTTTAAAGCAGACTGAACTGAATAAAACTTGACCAGAGCAGAACAGCGCAGCCCAGATCTGTGGTCAGCTGTACCATGTAGTTATCGTTCTGGCCTTGAGCTCAAACTTAAACTGGCTGGATGTTGTTGAGCTGTTTTCTGATCATCTGCGGTGAAATGAACGTCCTGATCCTGGCTCGGTCTGAACTGCTGCCCTGTGATTGAACAGCAATGCTGCGAATAGGAATTAGATCAAGGTCCTCAAAGGCCTTCAGTGTTGAGTCCATCCACAGAAAGGCTTTTATCGGACCCTCAAAGAGACACCAGCGGTCTCTGAGCCCAGCGTCCGGTCGTCTCTCCTCAACAATGATGCCAGCGTCTTCAGCCGAACATCCTGCCTTCATTCAGAGCAATGAAGAGCCTCAGTGTGCCCAGAGGCTCCGGATAGAGGCCCTTCTCTCACACCGCCACCTCCTTGGGGTGGGGGGGTGGGGGGGGGGGGACGACAGAGGAGACACTTGTTCATGCTCAGTGTCGTCTTTGTAAAGACACAGGTGTTGATTTTCATGCAGTTCGTTTACATCCGTCGGGTTCGGTTCTGAAGAGGTGCTGAAGGTTCGCCAGAGCTGCTAACAACGCTACGACACAGCATCCAGCCCAGCTGCCCCTCGCTCGCCCCGAGGGCTCAGCGTCTCTCTGTGCAGTTAGGCTTCTGAACCTGAACCTGAACCTAAACCTAAGACTACATCTAAACCTCCAGCATGTCCTTGAACAGCAAATACACAGCCTCCAAACACTGTGTGTGAATTAGTAGGAGAGACACTGAATTCATTCATTCATCTTCTGTAAGCACTCCTGATCAGACTCATGTTGGGTCCAAAGCCCACCCAGAATCACTACACCCAGAGTGCAATACAGAATCAGACAGTGGATGGGGTCTATCACAGCACATCTCACACTCACCCAGTCACTTGCACACTTACTGAAATCTGTGGACAGTCTCACATACTCACCCAGTCCCTGTGGACACTCCACAGACAGTGACCCGAGGAGAGGGTCTAACCCAGCGAGAAGTTCCAAGTTCCAGCACAGCTCTCATTCAGATCACTCAGAGACGAGCGCTGCCCGAATCTGCTTCAAATGTACACAGTACTGCCTGCCGTTCTGGGTGTGTGTTCACAGCCCCCAATACACTAGTGCGTGTGTTCACTGCCACAGATGGGTTAATGTGGAAGACACATTTCGATAACAAATAATTGCAAATTATATTAGGTTCCTTAGAGAACCAGCTGTGGCTCTCAGCTGTGGAACTCTTTCTTTTAGAGTCTTAGACTGATTCAGTAATGAAACCTTACAGCAGGAGCAGTTTAGGCCTCGAGTCCACTACAGTCAGTCAGAAATGGTACTCTGGGTCCAACAGAAAGATTTCAAAGGCACAATGTTGTGGGCATCTGTGAAAGAGTGAACAGCTGGTGAAGTGTGTGATGGCAGCTGGCAGCTGCTCTCATTACAGATCCTCATCACCAGACTTTAGTCTGGAGCACGATAAAGACTCCACCAGCGTCCGCCGCACACAGGGATGAGCGTGTGGAAATATGGTGACGGGTTCTACAGAGAGAATTCCCAAACCAGGACTTTCTCAGCCACACTACGTACTCCCTATCATTCCTGAATTATTATATATGAATTATTTATAGTTGATACTCAGTAATTAAAAAATAGACATTGCATTGTTTACAGCAGATATTGTGCTCTGAAGAAATGATAGTTTTTACAATTAATTTTTAATTGAACTTTTAATTTGAATTTTTAATTGAAAAACATCTGGAAACCAACACAAAATAAAAGCGAGAAAGAGAAATGTCCTCTTGTAATTAATGAGTGAAAAATGTTTTCCATGTCATTTTGAACCTTTCAATTGATCTGTTAATGGAAAGGTATCTGGAATTTTGAAATGTAGATATAAACAATATGAGATATTGAGAGTATATATATAAGAGTTATTAATTGGAACTGTGTGTGTGTGTGTGTGTTTTGTCTGAGCAAGGATAAACCGAGTGGTCGATGTGGTAGCGAAAGGCAGGCGTCTCTCACTGTGGCCTCTCGTGTGGCCACACCCACTGCAGAGCATTGCAGAGACCCTCGGAGTAGCCCCCCACACAGCTGCAACATCTTCAACACACACACACACACACACACTTCCTCTCTCATTATACGGCCTTCCGTCTCCTCATCCTCACTCACTCCACTGCTCGACTCGACCTTCTCACTTCTTCATCCTCCTCATTTTCTCGTGCTGCTCATTTCCTCGTCCCCTTTGCTTCCACACCCTCCTCACTTCCTTGTCCTTCTGACTTCCTTGTCCTCCTCACTTCCTCGTCCTCCTCAATTCATTCCTTGTACTCCTCAATTCCATGTCCGCCTCGCTTCCTCGTCCTGCTCACTTCTACATCCTCCTCACTTCTTCGTCCTCCTTATTTCCTTGTCCTGCTCACTTCCTCGTCTCCACTTCCACGCCCTCCTCACTTCCTTTTTTTCAGATTTTCATGTTCTCCTCAATTCCACTTCCTCCTCACTTCTACATATTCCTCACTTCCATGTCCTACTCATTCTCCTCACTTCCTCTTCCTGCTCACTTTCAAATCCTCCTCACTTACTTGTCCTCCTTATTTCCCCATCCTGCTTACTTCTTTGTCTTCTTTGCTTCCACGCCCTCCTCACTTCCATGTCCACCTCATTTCCACATCTTCCTCACTTCCTTGTCCTCCGCATTTTGTTCACTTCCACGCCCTCCTCACTTCCTTGTCCTACTCACCTCCACATCTTCATCACTTCCTCATTCTCCTGGCAATTTCTCCACTGACAACAAATCAAGAATAACCAACAAAACAGACACAAAGGATACACACCACTGACCACATCATCACCAAACACAGGACACAGATCAGACTAATCTCAGATCAGACTCATCTCCTATAGATCTGATCGAGTGCTGCTGCTTCAGGAACACGTCTGAGTGAAACAAAGACACATCAAACAGAACCCTGAGAGTTTATTAATAGAGTGGGTCTGTAATTTTCACTGCTGTTATATTTCAGATCTGATGGTGATTTCCTTCACTGCGCTGCCTCTCTCGGGGTAATCCCCCCACCCCATAACTGCCCAAACAGTTCTGCGTTCCAGGCTTGAAAGAGGGGTAATCGAGCCTGTGCCAAGTCAATCTGGCAACCCAAGTGGACGCAAATGTATTCAGAGCATTTAGGACCCCGGATTAATCGAATTATAATTTAATCATTTGATCAAACAGCAATTAGCATAATCACTTCTGGGGAACGGTGATAGAGAGGGGAGGCAGCCCATGATAAACCTCAGGCAACCGTCGCTCTAATGAGAGTTAACTGCGAAAGCACACATGAAAAAATAAGACGTTCCCGAGCTCCTGACAGATGGTTAGTGTTTACAGAGGAGTTTAGTGTTTGCTGAGGAAGAACGGAGTGCTGTTTGATGCCAGAAAAACAGAGCAGTTCTATTTTCTGTTTCTCCAAGAAAATTCTAAGATTCTCTTGGACTGTCACATCATTTAAAGACATGTTCACACTTCTGCTCACTCAGACGTTTAGCTCCACTCACCCACTGAGTGAGGCACAAAGCAGCACAGCCAATCAGAAAATAGATCATTTACATACTGTATATATGTCTTAAAGTGACAGTATCAACACATAGAGGGAAGCTAAAGGACCTGAATTCTGAGGATATGGCTTAAATATTCGGTTCAGTTATATCAGGTGTGCAAATAATTAAAAAATATTTTTTGTGTAGCATATAATTTTATTCATAGTTGTATTTTATTTTATTCAACAAATAAATAACCGAAGAATTAAGTAGTGTGAAGAATTTAATGGTCGCTGCATTCGTTATGAGCTCCATCAGGAAAAAGGCTGCAGAAGCATGTGATGGATTTGTTCTGTTCTTGGGAATGATATTGTATCCAAAAATACGTGTGAGTTTTGATTTAATCGATTTAAAATTGGGGATTTCAGTGTTAGCTATTGTGAATGTAAAGTATTAATATTTCATTTTTAAGATATTGCGATCCACAGCGACTCTGAACTGGATAGACATTTACAGACAATGAATGAATGAATATACGCTACACAAAAACATTTTTACACATATTTGTACAGACAATAGATCAGATATTTAGAGCACTATTTCCAGCTGGAGTCATGCAGTATTACTGAGGCCCAGAACCAACACTGCCGAGGACAAGGAACCTCTGATAGGAACCAAGACTCAGAAGTGGACTTTCTTCTCTGGTCGACACTCAATCACAACAAAAAAATCAGTCTGAATGAAGAATTATGGATTTATACAAGAAACAGGAGTGAATCAGTAAAACACCGAATGTGAATCTGACAGTCACTCACCCAGCGCTTTGAGCTGGATCTCCTGAATCTGCCCCTGTACTATTACATTAAATTAACATTTCATTAATTTACAATTATCAGAAAGACTTGCACTGATCGACCCAACACTTCTGTCCTCAGAGTCACTGTTTCAGCTGCTACATTGATCTCACAGAGAGAGGACTGTGTCATTTTCCTTCATAACGCTGTATTCTTAATTTTTCAATTTTAACTTAAAATAGATAAATATATCTGATATATTTCTGCTTTAATTTACACATAAACACACACCCAGCAGAAAAGATAAATTGCAGAAAATAAAACAGTTTAAGGTAAAAGTTTGCTACATGCTCCCTTCAGGTTAGCATTGTGCTAAAGGGACCCTGAGGAACATGTAATTTACAGATAATCACACTCTGCGAATCCACTATAATCTCCCAAATTAATAAATGTTTTTAACTCCAGGCCAGTGAAAAAAACACAAACAGATTTTTAAAGACAGACAACACCTGCCTCTTGGTTTACACATCGCTTCTGTGCCATTGTTAGAAATAAATCAGCACTCTATTTCAGAACTGCACAGCCTCCTCAGCCCACTTAATAACCCCTCACTTGCTCCTCCTTAAAACTACAGCACTACAATTTTAATGTGGATATAAAATAAAAGATATAAATCCTCATAGCATTTTTCTGTTCATAATATTTTTCTGGGTTCATGTTACAAACATAGTCCTGTTGAATTACCCCTTAAAATTGATGTTTGAATTTATTATTTAAAATTTCACAAAAAATAACACATTCTCTTATTCTTTCCACAGCAGTGTGAAGAGTGTTAAATTGAACATTGAATGACGCAGCATTCCTGCCTTTATTTATAATGTTTATTTACGTAAAATAATAAAGATAAAATTATTTTCTCATTCGTTGTCATTTAATCCTCTTCAGGGGCAAGGTCTAAAATAATGACTGATTTTTAAAAAATAATTTTATCTTCTGTGTGTTACCTTTTTTTTTAGACTGAGGAACAGTCTGACCTTATTTACATACATGCATATTAGCAGAGTTCTGACTGGCCCATTTTGTGCTTTCATCACGAAGCAGTGTGGGTAAACCCTCTTAAGTTTTTAAGTAAATATATTACTTTTTGTGCTGTTACAAATTCTATTTATTTTGAAAGTGCTCACACAGCACACCGAGCTCCTCCAGGCGTTCACATTTATAAAAACAAGCCCTTTAATTTCTCCTCTTTAAATACTGTCATTTTTGCAAAGGAACGTTTTTAACATAATATAGTGTTCGTTAGTGTTTATTTCACATCGCTGACCTGAAGAGCCCTTTATTAGCCCCATTAGCCTTTTATAGCCACAAAACCATAATCCAATAAAATCAACTCATTCAGAACTCCTAAAGCCCCAGCAGATGGCTCTGGCCGCGAGTGAAGCGGGTAGCTGGGTATCTGACACTAATCCAAACCCGAAACCTGTCCAGAAGACAAACGGCACATGGACGAGAGGCATGCTGCGTGTCCAACAAACATTTCAGTAATTGATTTTAATCCAATTAGGCCTCATAAGCCTCGCACGTGGCACCTGAAGAGGCCGAGGCCAGTGCAGCGACGCTAACTGGAGAGAATCTTTAAATAGACGGCTGAGGATTGAAAGGCGTAAGTCTTTTAAGAGCAACTCACAAACTCGAACAGATGGAGCCTTAATCAGCACGCTGTCTTAATTGCCCCCAATAGATTAACTCCCACTAAACATACACTTCCCAGCATTCAGACCCCGCCACATAAGTCCTCCGCCTAAAACTGCTCCGCAATGTTAGTTTCACAAAGCAGCTGCTATTATGATCTAGATTTCTGACTCATTTTCACCTGTAATTTTTCAAATTTGTCCTGAGCTCAGATCAGAACCATTAATATGTGTTCATTTGTTCTTCTGGAGAAAGATAGCATGACTGCCGTTCTTTCAGACCACCTTAAGAGAGCAGAATATAATGGAAGACAAACTGTAAAAAATAATATTCCAATTTCCTAAATTCGTGTCCTCATCTCTGTGACTCCACTGCTCCCCTCACTGGACTGGAGGTCAGTTAAAACGCCCAAAACCCAGGGAAAACACATTTTCCTTTGTAATTGGGATTACTGACCCTTAAAAAGGCAATGTTCCTGAAGGTTGTAGTTCTGAATGTATTATCTGATGCTTCCTGAATCCAGTCACATTTAACATTTAAATGCTTTGTCAGAAACATTATCGCTTTTCAAAGAAAAACATGTATCTCTATGTTTGTGGACGTTTAGTTTATTACATCATTTGAACACAGCAGCTGCCCTTCACACAGGTAGTGTCAGTTTCACACAGCTCCGGGGTCCTGTGGGTTCAGGCCCTGCTCTGGGTGACTGTCTGTGAGGGGTTTAGTGTGTTCTCCCCGTGTTTGTGTGGGTTTCCTCTGAGTGTTCCTGTTTCCCCCACTGTCCAAAAAGACACAAAAGTGTACATATGTCTGAATGTGTGTGGGCGAGTTTGTGTTGCCCTGTGAAAGACTGGCGCCCCCTCCAGGGTGTGTCCCCACCTTGCCCCCAGTGATTCTGGGTAGGCTCTGGACCCACAGCGAAATGGATAAGCAGTTACAGACAATAAATGAATGAATCAATTATTCTTTCCAGGTTTTAATTCTGAGCATCTTAGTCTTAGTTCTGTGACACTTCTGGTCCCCTCACTGGGCAGTACATCATTTCAAATGCCCTTTACCAAGGAAAAAAACGTTTTCTTTTGCAGTTTCTATTATTTTCACCTGATAAATCCCTCCTGATGTTTGTGGACCATTAGCTTCATCAGATCTTTCCTGAAGATTCAGTCTGTAAATCTGAATCCTTTAATTTGTGTAATCTGCATTCATTAATTCTTCCTGATAAAAACAAAGCAGGTGCATTCAGACAACCTTAACTGAGCAGAATCTTACTGAGGAAGAATTTCACTCTGGCAACAAACAGGTTTTTGCCTTTTCCCTCATCCTCAGCTAAAGACTAATGAATGATTAGAACTAGCTCTAGTTCTTAGAGCTGATGGGAGGTCATTTAAAAGGGCCACAGAGATAAGTGTGAAGTGGACTACTGACCGCTATTTTTACCTGGCAGACTCAGAGAGTTTTGTAATCTTTTTAGCATAAAGGATGCTGTCCATACTGTATAATCTCAGATAACAAAAGAGGATATGTTTGTAGCTCTGGATTAGGGGATTACAACCCTTCGTCCTGTTCTGCCGGCTCCAGTCTGAGGAGCTCCACGCGGACACTTTAATTGCATGTGTTCAGATCTGAATACGCTTCGCCTGAAGGGCTGTTCCATGTAATGAGCAAATTCCCCAAGCCCCCAAAATGATCTGTCTATCAGAGCAGGCATGAATACATTTATCCCCACACCAGCCAGCCCCCGAGTCCAACAGCAGCACCCGGTGCATTGATAACGCTTTTAAATAAACATCTTAATCAGAAATTACAGCATAGTCTGACTGTACACCAACTGGCCACTGCTCTGATCCTGAACCTGGATCTGAGGCTACCTTTATCATCTCCTCATTATTATCATTATTATCATTATTGTTATTATTATTATTATTATTATTATTATTATTATTATTATTAATAATAATAATAATAATAATAATAATAATAATAATAATAAATGATACAACACAACGATAAACAAAATGCACATCCAGTCAAAACAAATTTCATTTTTATAATCATAATAACATTATTAAATTATTTTATTAGTAGTAGTAGTGTGTGTGGGTATATATGTGTGTGTGTGTGTGTGTGTGTTAATATTATGATTATTATGGCTATTATTATAAATTATTATTGAGCCCTCGAGGAAAACTCAGAGCCTGCAATCGTATTAAACCAAAAAGCACTTTTAAAATTGTTAGTATTTTATCATGATTTTTCTGTTTCTTTCATTAAACAACTGTGAAATGGGTGTGTCTTTGGTGCAGTTCTGTTTTGGACAGGTTTAAATCTGGGATTAAATCATCCAGGTTTTTTTAATGATCAATAATCTGGTGTTACACTCTGAAGACAATCCACAGGTTCAGACCTGAGAACCTTTCATACACACTGATAATATCTACCATTAATATAAAAGAAACCTGCAAGTGTTTTATCTATCATTTAGTGACTGTCTGTAATTTACAAAGCATTTAAATCTCTTAAATCTTGACTGCGCAGACAGACAGACTTCAGAGCCTTCACTGCACTCGCTCCTTCAGGAGAAAATAACTTTTCAAAACCTGGGTGTACTGAGTCAAAGCAAATGTCAAAATAGAACTGCGATGAAATATGATACAGGTATGTTTCATAAATGCACTGAGGGTGTACTGCTGAGGGTTCCAATGCAGTGAGAGTCTAGCACCTTGTGGTTTCTTTATTTTGAAAGTGTGAATATGATGACTGAATTAAAACATCCATCAGCATCAGCATCAACTGGCACAACGGCAGAGATACACTACACTTCCGGGTCTCCCTCTTTTTTCTCTCCCTTTCTCTCTATCCTTGTTTTTCCTTCTCTCTTCCTCCCTCCCTCTCTTTTTCTTTCTCTCTCTCTCTGGCCTTATTTGACGAAACGCCACTTCCACAGCCTTCATAATGGAGGTTTCCATAGAGACAGGCCAAGGAGCGCGTGGCTAAACCTTCTACAGATGGAGAACGTTCTGGATTTGCTCAGAAAGGACAAAAAGGCCAGTCGCTGGACGCAGACATTGGAGGAAAGAATGGGCGTCTCCTTCATCAGTGGCTATAAGATGAAAAGAGTCTGATGTTATATATGGTACAGTTTTTATAAGGCTCTGAGTACAGCAGATAAAGCCCCTCGTCGGGGGGGGGGGGGGGGGGGCAGTAAGTGTGGGATGTACACAGTGTTCGAGGAGAGAATCCCACCCGTCTCTTGGGCTGCAGGCAGAAACTGTGCTGTGATGAATGATGCGTCCTTATTGGGCTTTTATGAGCTTCAGCAACTGATGTGGGGGAGGCACCATGCTGACGGTCATTACACAAAACACACACAGACACACACTTACACACACACTCCTCTTTCACATCATCAACATCTACATCCAGACATTTACCCCCGTCACTGACCAAAGCACTCCTTACTGCAGCTGGAAACACAACACACACACTCACCATTGCAGTCTGCTCATAATACTCCGGCCAAAAGTGTTCATGGGAAAGACGCAGGGACGCAGGGTCGCAGGGCGGGGGGGAGGGCATTTGAGCGACCCCGCTGACCCTTTCACCCCCACCACCGTCAGTGAGACTCGCGCCAGGTACCCTGTCTCCACTCATCCTTCCTCTGACCAAAGGTGGGACACTGCACTGCCCATCTTTCCCTCCGTCATTTCCCCCCAAACACACATTCACTGATTCAACACCACACTTTCACTCTGTCACTCGCCTCTTCAGCTCATTTCTGTGTGTTGTGATAACCTCCCTTCTGCAACATCTGTCCATCCCATCCATCCCTCTGTCCTTCTGTCTGTTCATTGGTCTGTCTGTCCGTTTGTGTGTCTGTCTGTCCATCTATCCCTGTCTGTCTGTCTCCCTCTCTGTTCCTCTATCTTTTTGCAATCTATCAAGCAGAGTTCCACCTTCACTGCCCTGTCCCTGTGTCCACAACCTCTCCACAGTCTGACTCCTGACATCACAATGACAATGACATTGACATCACAACGACCATCAAAGCACCATCACACTAACACCACAACAACCAGCACAGTGACATCACAACCAGCATCCCACTGACATCACAACAACCACCAGAGTGACATCAGAACCAGCCTGACATCACAAAAACCAGCACACTGACATCACAACAACCACCAGAGTGACATCACAAACACCCTGACATCACAACCACCATGACACTGACATCAAAACACCATCACACTGACATCACAACAACCAGCACAGTGACATCACAACATCCAGCACAGTGACATCACAACTACCATCACACTGAAATCACAACACCATCACACTGACATATCAACAACCAGCAGTGACATCACAACCACCATCACACTGACATCACAACCACCATCACACTGACATATCAACCACCATCACACTGACATATCAACCACCAGTAGTGACATCACAACCACCATCACACTGACATATCGACAACCATCACACTGACATCACAACAACCATCACACTGACATCACAACTACCATCACACTGACATCACAACCACAATCAGACTGACATCACAACCACCATCACACTGACATATCAACAACCAGTAGTGACATCACAACCACCATCACACTGACATATCAACCACCATCACACTGGCATATCAACAACCAGTAGTGACATCACAACCACCATCACACTGACATATCGACAACCATCACACTGACATCACAACAACCATCACACTGACATCACAACCACCATAACACAACATCACAACCATCATCACACTGACATCACAACCACAATCACACTGACATTACAACAACCATCACACTGACATCACAAGCACCATCACACTGACATCACAACCACCATAACACAACATCACAACCATCATCACACTGACATCACAACCACAATCACACTGACATCACAACATCCATCACACTGACATCACAACCACCATCACACAACATCACAACCATCATCACACTGACATCACAACCACCATCACACTGACATATCAACCACCATCACACTGACATATCAACAACCAGTAGTGACATCACAACCACCATCACACTGACATATCGACAACCATCACACTGACATCACAACAACCATCACACAACATCACAACCACCATCACACTGACATCACAACCACCATCACACTGACATATCAACAACCAGCAGTGACATCACAACCACCATCACACTGACATATCAACAACCAGTAGTGACATCACAACCACCATCACACTGACATATCGACAACCATCACACTGACATCACAACCACCATCACACTGACATATCGACAACCATCACACTGACATCACAACCACCATCACACAACATCACAACCTTCATCACACTGACATCACAACCACCATCACACAACATCACAACTTTCATCACACTGACATATCGACAACTATGACTGTCATCTGACATCCCACTGAGAAAATGCAGGAATAAAATATATATATTTATTTTTCAGCAGTATGTGTTTGAGGGCTGAGAAAGACTGTGTGTGTGTGTGTGTGTGTGTGAGAGAGAGAGAGAGAGAGAGAGAGAGAGAGTGTGTGTTGTATTCCAGCCATTTCTGTCAGTGTCTGACACATATCAGCAAAGCTCTTTGTGGCTGTGGTGTGGACTTTGTTGAATACAGACTGCAGCTCCTGCATATGTTTGTTAGTTTGTTTATTAATCAACAATAATTGACATATTCTTGAACTTCATGTTTTTGCTGGTCCCGCCCTCCCACCGTAAACACAGCGGACCCTCCCTCACTTCATCCTGTCTGTCTTCACCCTGAATCTTGTTTATTTCAAACGCTTCACATTAAACTGCCCCCCCAACTCAGCACTGCCCCCCCCCCCCACACCCCACCTCCGCAGTCCAGGAACAGCAGCGGTCAGTGCTTTCTGTGATGGAGGGTGTGATTAAGTCTGGCTCTGGTTCTGAGTCGGATTGGAAATCCATCCACGACCACCAGAGCCTTGGGACCAAGCTTGGGCAGAGATGGAGAACACAGAAAACGGAAAGGGGGCTTAATATCTCACTACCCCCCCCCCCCCACCCCCCACCCCTTTAGAATGTGTGGAGGTTCCAGAGAGAAGGGGGTCGCGCCCATCATGGACCCCCAGCACAACATCACCACAACACGGAGTGTCAAACCTGAGCACAACCGGCCAGCGGCATCGGCTCGGCCCGAATGGGTTCTCCTCCTTCGTAGACACAATCAATAAATCAGAACCAGCAAACGGATCGCCCCATTCTGAAATAAACACTAAAACACAGGTTCTCTGTGGTTCTTTAGTAAAATCATTTTAAACAGAACCTCAAAGCTTCAGAGGATGGTCCTGTGATGGTGGTGAAATGAAATGAGGAACTAAAAACTGCTGTAAATGGTTCTATCCCTAAACACGGTCCTGCTGTTGTTGAGTCAGAACCCTCTGCTAGCACAGTTAGAACAGGGGATTCTTCAAGGCTTCTCTATTAAAGGTCAGATGTAAACGTTTCTGCGGTGCAATGGTTCTGCAGACGGATTGTGAATGTGTTTATGGTTCTAGGTTGCGGAACTGCTTTTTTGAAATTCTAAATAGAAAAAAATAACAGCAAAATATGTTCTGCTATTAACACAAACAGGGCATCGTAACAAAAGCAGAACCTATTTTGGGTGCTCTACAGAACCTTTTATTTTTTATTTTTTTTTATATAGAACCATTTTGAAAAAAAGGGTGCAGCCCATACCCAGTACTCTCTCCCTCAGCCTGCAGAAGCATATCCTGGGGTTCTGCATCTGGGCTTTGCTACAGAACCCTGAGGAACCCTGTTTTTTTTTTTAATGAGCTCAGAACGCAGGACCACCCTGCCTCCACAGCTCTGGTTTAATTACAGCGTTCCTCTGTTAAAGAACAGCAGCCGTTCCCCGAGAACGCGCACAGAACTGACCAGAGAAGACCAGCACTGACCATTCAGGATGCTCTGGAAAAAGAGGAGTGCAAATATCCACATGCCCCGCTCCGGTCAATCCTCCGCGCCGCGCTCCTCGAGCCTCCTCCGCGCGCAGCTCGCACAGAACCGCGATCGCAAAAAAGATTTGCGACAAGTTCTCCTCTCGTTCCCGCGGTTCCTGCGCTCGGTTCTCCGTCTCTTCTCCGTCCTGCTCCTCGCGCTGCTCCGCTCCGCCGCGGCGCTACTCCTCCCTCTCAGCCCCGAGCTCTGTGCGCAGGCGGAACCCGAATACAACTTCCCCACGGAACCGAACCGAAAACACGGAAACCAAAAAGTAAAAGAACAGAAAGACGACGGGGGGCGTCATGGACGCGGAGAGAGAGCGGGGGGCGCAAGGGGAGAGGGTGAAGGGGGAGAGGAGGAAAAGGGGCTTAAAGAGGAGTAAAAGAAAGGAGAGAGAGAGAGGGAGAGAGAGAGAGAGAGAGAGGGAGAGAGAGGGGGAGAGAGAGAGAGAGAGAGAGAGAGAGAGAAAGAGGGAGAGAGAGAGAGAAAGACAGAGAGAGAGAGAGAGAGAGAGAGAGAGAGATGCAGGAGGAGCCGCAGTGAGACCAGAGCCCTGTACACTGAGCGCCGACCAGCGCATCTTCATCAACAAACACACACACCATACACAAACCCACACACACCATACACAAACCCATACAGACACAGCAGAGCACAAATACATACACACAAATTAGAACACAAAAATACACACTCATAAAAACATCACACACACACTTCCTCTCTCTCAGAATAAAACACAATAATACACACTCACACAATCACACACACTCAGAATAAACCACAGTATCACACACACATATTGTATTTTATTCTAAATGTGAGTGTGTGACATTGTGTTTTATTCTGAGTGTGTGGTTGTGTATGTGTTTTTATTATAGTGTTGTATTCTGTGTGTGCATTTAGTTTTATTCTGTGTGTGTGTGTGAGAGAGAATTTTTTGTGTTCTGTGTGTGTGTGTGTGTGTGTTGGTGTGATATTCTGTTTTATTCTGAGTGTGTGTGTGTGTGTGTGTGTGTGTAATAGAATAAAATATAATATCTCACACACACTCAGAATAAAACACACACACGCACACTCAATAAAATACAATATCATAGACACATACACACACACAGAATAAATTAATTCACCCAGAATAAAACACAATATCACACACACAATAAAATACAATTACACAAACACACCCAGAATAAAATATCACACACACACACACACACACACACACACAGAATAAACCACAGTATCACACACACACACACACACACACTCAGAATAAATCACAGTATCACACATACACACAGAGAATAAAACACAATAATATACATAAACACACATGCACTCAGAATAAAGCACAATATTACACCACACACACACACACACACACACAGAATATAAACACGATAATACACACACAATAATAAACACACAGTAACTGATCCAAGGCTCTGTGTGTTGAGACTGGTCTCAGACTCAGTGTGTGTCCTGCTGCTGAACCAGACTGTGCTGTCAGGGTCAGGCAGTGACTGCTGTAGCCCCCCTGGGGGAGGATCGGGTTCCTCTGGTCCGGTTCCTCTGTTCGGCTCGAAACAGAGTCCACACTCAATCCACTCTGCGTCCATCAACAATGGAGCCAAGGCATGAGTGTGCATCCAAATATAACACCGTATGACAAGTATCAGCCCCCAGAGAGATGGGGGACAGCTGAGCACGAAGACACAGGACCAACCCTGGGACACTGTCCTTCACCTGGGCTCCTGGACCACTACCAGCCCCCTCCTGCAGGGGGCAACTCCAGTACTCCACACCTGGGGGCTACTGTCCTTGCTGCGTTTACAATCAGAAAACACAGCGAGATGTTTCCTCAGGAGGACACATCCATTTTCACTGGACACTGGACCAGGTGAAGACAGGTGCACCCAAACATTAACCTGCAGATTTAAATATAGCCGACAGGAAATGCCTTTCAGAACTGTGTTTCCAGCAAGTGTTGCACCAGTGAGATCCCATTATTTACACATAACTGCAGACCAATCTTATATTATATAAAAAATATATAATATAATATATATATATGTAGGAAATCCTCACCTAAAACCGGGTTTTTACCAAACAGCACAGTGCATTATGGGTATCCCAAATCCACAAGTGTCAGCGAGTGTAGATGGGTTGTATGCTACTTATTGCAGTGTATTGTGGGATTGTTTGAGTGCACTGAATATTGCTTACTATGTTTTCGGAGTCTAATACAAAATGGCAGAAACTCAAAATAGCGCACTACGTAGTGAATAAGGAACCGTTTCAGACACAGTGCAGCTTTGGTTCGGCCTGGGACAATAGTTTTTTCCCATAATACTCTGCCTGGTTAAATGAAAGGTTAAATAAATAAATACTTCATTCAACACTTCACCTTCCGTAACCACTGCATCCAACACAGGGACACACTCAGGATACAGGACTGTCCATCAAAGGCCAGAACACAGCCACGAACACAGGGCAGAGTTCAGATTTTCTTACTGACAGTAACATGTCACTGCTCAAATACTACTCAATAAATAAATATAATACATAAATTATAAATAAATATATAATTAATCATAAGACAAATAAATATAAAATCAGGAGGAAATAAACAATCTAATAAAGAAATACCAGAGTTTATAAAACACACACACACACACACAAATGACATTAGGTAGACTTCCATTTATTTTGTGGAGACTTGTTCTGACTTCAATCATAATTACTACTGCACTAACACTAACACATATTCACTTTAAATTGTAATGAGTCTCTGGGACATGATCTTTTAATTCCGTAAAGACAAATCCTCACAATATTGAGAGTTTGTAAACAGATTTTGGTCCCAACAATGTGATAAATATCTAGACCACACACACACACACACACACACACACAATGTTAACCCCTCTGTGCTGTGTCCTCCTCAGAACCACTTCCAATGTGACCTGCAACACTGAAGCACACTGCACATCCCTGGAACTGCATCCACACTACACCCCGCCTCCTCCACACACACACACACACACACACACACACTCTCTCCACTCCCCCTTAGCTATCCAGCACTAGCCCCTCTCCCACTAGCTGGCCCCACCCTGCGACTGCAACCGCTGCCTGGTTCCCATTGGCTCGTTGGGAGGAACAGAGCAGCACATATCTGTATCCAACCTTGAAGAACTAAACTAGGACACAGAGGGGCTCAGGAGGAGAAAGAGAGAGAGAGAGAGAGAGAGGGAGAGAGAGAGAGGGAGAGAGATAGAGAGAGAGAGAGAGA
>NC_089820.1:63966651-64065234 GCF_029633855.1 Hoplias malabaricus
ACAGTGTTATTCTGTGGACAGGAGGAGGGAGAGCAGATGTGCTGTGTCTAAGACTGGAATTACAGACTGAGAGACACTCCAGTGATTCACACGCGGCTGATAGGAGTGGACGAGTGTGAGACACTTCAGTAGGTAGATCTTCAGGAGACTTCCAGAGTTTCAGTGCCATTGTACAGGACACTGCCCACTACACAGGACACTGTCGACCCCACAAAACACTGCCCACTGCACAGGACACTGTCCACCCCACAAAACACTGTCCACTGTACAGCACACTGTCTATTGCACAGGACACTGTCCACCCCACAAAACACTGTCCACTGTACAGAACACTGCCCACTGCACAGGACACAGTCCACCCCACAAAACACTGTCTACCGTACAGGACACTGTCTACCTCACAAGACACTGTCCACCCCACAAAACACTGTCTACCGTACAACACACTGTCTATTGCACAGGACACTGTCCACCTCACATGAAACTGTCCACCCCACAAAACACTGTCTACGGTACAGTACACTGTCCACCCCACAAAACACTGTCTACCGTACAGGACACTGCCCAATGCACAGGACAATGTCCACCCCACAAAACACTGTCTACCGTACAGCACACTGTCTACTGCACAGGACAATGTCCACCCCACAAAACACTGTCTACCGTACAGCACAATGTCTACTGCACAGGACAATGTCCACCCCACAAAACACTGTCTACCGTACAGCACACTGTCTACTGCACAGGACAATGTCCACCCCACAAAACACTGTCTACCGTACAGCACACTGTCTACTGCACAAGACACTGTCCATCCCACAAAACACTGTCTACCGTACAGCACACTGTCTACTGCACAGGACAATGTCCACCCCACAAAACACTGTCTACGGTACAGTACACTGTCCACCCCACAAAACACTGTCTACCGTACAGTACACTGTCCACCCCACAAAACACTGTCTACCGTACAGGACACTGCCCAATGCATAGGACAATGTCCACCCCACAAAACACTGTCTACCGTACAGCACACTGTCTACTGCACAGGACAATGTCCACCCCACAAAACACTGTCTACCGTACAGCACAATGTCTACTGCACAGGACAATGTCCACCCCACAAAACACTGTCTACCGTACAGCACACTGTCTACTGCACAGGACAATGTCCACCCCACAAAACACTGTCTACCGTACAGCACACTGTCTACTGCACAAGACACTGTCCACCCCACAAAACACTGTCTACCGTACAGCACACTGTCTACTGCACAGAACAATGTCCACCCCACAAAACACTGTCTACCGTACAGCACAATGTCTACTGCACAGGACAATGTCCACCCCACAAAACACTGTCTACCGTACAGCACACTGTCTACTGCACAGGACAATGTCCACCCCACAAAACACTGTCTACCGTACAGGACACTGTCTACTGCACAAGACACTGTCCACCCCACAAAACACTGTCTAACGTACAGCACACTGTCTACTGCAGAGGACAATGTCCACCCCACAAAACACTGTCTACCGTACAGCACACTGTCTACTGCACAAGACACTGTCCACCCCACAAAACACTGTCTAACGTACAGCACACTGTCTACTGCAGAGGACAATGTCCACCCCACAAAACACTGTCTACCGTACAGCACACTGCCCACTGCACAGGACACTGTCCACCCCACAAAACACTATCTACTGCACAGGACACTGTCCACCCTACAAAACACTGTCTAGTCTAGCGTACAGCACACTGCCCAATGCACAGGACAAATTCAACCCCACAAAACACTGTCTACCGTACAGCACACTGTCTACTGCACAGGACAATGTCCACCCCACAAAACACTGTCTACCGTACAGCACACTGTCTACTGCACAAGACACTGTCCACCCCACAAAACACTGTCTACCGTACAGGACACTGTCTACTGCAGAGGACAATGTCCACCCCACAAAACACTGTCTACCGTACAGCACACTGTCTACTGCACAGGACAATGTCCACCCCACAAAACACTGTCTACCATACAGCACACTGTCTACTGCACAAGACACTGTCCATCCCACAAAACACTGTCTACCGTACAGCACACTGTCTACTGCACAAGACACTGTCCACCACACAAAACACTGTCTACCGTACAGTACACTGTCTAATGCACAGGCCACTGTCCACCCCACAAAACACTGTCCACCCCACAAAACACTGTCCACCGTACAGGACACTGCCCACCTCACAGGACACTGTCCACCCCACAAAACACTGTCTACTGTACAGCACACTGTCTACTGCACAGGACAATGTCCACCCCACAAAACACTGTCTACCGTACAGCACAATGTCTACTTCATAGGACACTGTCCACCCCACAAAACACTGTCTACCGTAAAGCACACTGTCTACTGCACAAGACACTGTCCACCCCACAAAACACTGTCTACCGACAGCACACTGTCTACTGCACAGGACACTGTCCACCCCACAAAACACTGTCTACCATACAGCACACTGTCTACTGCACAAGACACTGTCCACCCCACAAAACACTGTCTACCGACAGCACACTGTCTACTGCACAGGACACTGTCCACCCCACAAAACACTGTCTACCATACAGCACACTGCCCACCTCACAGGACACTGTCCACCCCACAAAACACTGTCCACCGTACAGGACACTGCCCACTGCACAGGACACTGTCCACCCCACAAAACACTGTCTACCGTACAGGACACTGCCCACCTCACAGGACAATGTCCACCCCACAAAACACTGTCTACCATACAGCACACTGTCTACTGCTCAGGACAATGTCCACACCACAAAACACTGTCTACCGTACAGGACACTGTCTACTGCACAGGACAATGTCCACCCCACAAAACACTGTCTACTGTACAGCACACTGTCTACTGCACAAGACACTGTCCACCCCACAAAACAATGTCTACCGTACAGCACACTGTCTACTGCACAGGACAATGTCCACCCCACAAAACACTGTCTACCGTACAGCACACTGTCTACTGCACAATACACTGTCCACCACACAAAACACTGTCTACGGTACAGCACACTGTCTACTGCACAGGACACTTTCCACCCCACAAAACACCGTCCACCGTATAGGACACTGCCCACTGCACAGGACACTGTCCACCCCACAAAACACTGTCTACCATACAGGACACTGCCCACCTCACAGGACACTGTCCACCCCACAAAACACTGTCCACCTTACAGCACACTGTCTACTGCACAGGACAATGTCCACACCACAAAACACTGTCTACCATACAGCACACTGTCTACTGCACAAGACACACAAGACAGTCAACCTGAGGCTCTAAATCATTAACTTATTCATTCATCTATCCTCCCTCTGTAGCGGTTTCATCCTGATCAGGGTTGTGGTCGGTCCAAAGCCCACCCAGAATCACAGAGCACAAGACAAGAACAAAACAGAACAGGGGCCAACACACTCACCCAGTCACTCACACACTATCTCTCCAAGCCACACTCACCTGTGGACAGAGAGAGAGAGATGCTTTCCTCTGGTTGGTCCTCCTTGTTCCTTGTTCCTTTATCCCTTGTTCCAGTCAGTGCTCCGTGAAGTGGTGAAGGTGTAAAAGGGTGAAGATGAGAGAGCAGAGTTCATGTGAAGGTGATATGGTGAACACACCTGTCCCCGATCCCTACGCAGAGCTGCTTCACTGACTGCTCCATAGATTCAAAACCTGTGTGCGCCTGCCCTCTTCAGGCCATCTACAGAACTGTATCACAGGCTATGATGAGGTCCTCAAATCCAGATCTTCCATCCATGTTCCAAGCTGGGTTTTTAAAATGGTAAACAGGGGTGCTGCTAATTCCCTTGACTGACCACACTGTAAACTTTGATAAATGCATAACTCAAAAAAAAAAATTAAAAGACATTCAGTCGCCTTAATATTTTAAATTCATAAACTCAAATGTCAAAAGGGTGCATACATATTTAATTTTAAAGTGTCTACTAGTTCATTTAATGTTTCATACAACTCAGAAAATATGCATTTCTGGTACTCAGTACTATTAAGTACTATTAACTAATTGGAAATTATTTTAACTAAATATTAATTGTTGTCTAACCTTATCGTGTAAGAGCTCTTCTAACCTAACTATGAATTTATTGTCTGTAACCCAGGCATCATTCCATCACAGCACAGGACTGTGGACACTTTTGCATGCAGTCATCCAGTACAGGTCTTGAACCCACATCCCCAGGATTCTGGAGCTGTGTGACAGCGATGCTACCTGTTGCACCACTGCCACTTCCACTGAAATGAATGCGTGAACCTGTCCACATTCATTCATTCATTATCTGTAACCCTTATCCAGTTCAAGGTCACAGTGGGTCCGGAGCCTAGTCTGAAACATTAGGTGCAAGGCAGGAACACACCTTGGAGGGGGAGTCAGTCCTTCACAAGGCAACACTCACTCACATTCACTCACACCTATGGACACTTTTGAGACACAATCCACCTACCAACGTGTGTTTTTGGATCGTGGGATCCATGCAGACACAGGGAGAACACACCACACTCCTCACAGACAGTCACCCGGAGGAAACCCACGCAGACACAGGGAGAACACACCACACTCCTCACAGACAGTCACCCAGAAGAAACCCACGCAGACACAGGGAGAACACACCACACTCCTCACAGACAGTCACCCGGAGGAAACCCACGCAGACACAGGGAGAACACACCACACTCCTCACAGACAGTCACCCGGAGGAAACCCACGCAGACACAGAGAGAACACACTACACTCCTCATAGACAGTCATCTGGAGGAAACCCACGCAGACACAGGGAGAACACACCACACTCCTCACAGACAGTCACCTGGAGGAAACCCACACAGACACAGGGAGAACACACCACACTCCTCACAGACAGTCATCCAGAGGAAACCAACGCAGACACAGAGAGAACACACCACACTCCTCATAGACAGTCATCTGGAGGAAACCCACGCAGACACAGGGAGAACACACCACACTCCTCACAGACAGTCACCTGGAGGAAACCCACACAGACACAGGGAGAACACACCACACTCCTCACAGACAGTCACCCAGAGGAAACCAACGCAGACACAGAGAGAACACACCACACTCTTCACAGACAGTCACCCGGAGGAAACACACGCATACACAGAGAGAACACACCACACTCCTCACAGACAGTCACCCAGAGGAAACCCATGCAGACACAGAGAGACCACACCACACTCCTCATAGACAGTCATCTGGAGGAAACCCACGCAGACACAGGGAGAACACACCACACTCCTCACAGACAGTCACCCGGAGGAAACCCACGCAGACACAGAGAGAACACACCACACTCCTCATAGACAGTCATCTGGAGGAAACCCACGCAGACACGGGGAGAACACACCACACTCCTCACAGACAGTCACCCGGAGGAAACCCACGCAGACACAGAGAGAACACACCACACTCCTCACAGACAGTCACCCGGAGGAAACCCACGCAGACACAGGGAGAACACACCACACTCCTCATAGACAGTCATCTGGAGGAAACCCACGCAGACACAGGGAGAACACACCACACTCCTCATAGACAGTCATCCAGAGGAAACCCACGCAGACACAGGGAGAACACACCACACTCCTCACAGACAGTCACCCGGAGGAAACCAACGCAGACACAGAGAGAACACACCACACTCTTCACAGACAGTCACCCGGAGGAAACACACGCATACACAGAGAGAACACACCACACTCCTCACAGACAGTCACCCGGAGGAAACCCATGCAGACACAGAGAGACCACACCACACTCCTCATAGACAGTCATCTGGAGGAAACCCACGCAGACACAGGGAGAACACACCACACTCCTCACAGACAGTCACCCGGAGGAAACCCACGCAGACACAGAGAGAACACACCACACTCCTCATAGACAGTCATCTGGAGGAAACCCACGCAGACACGGGGAGAACACACCACACTCCTCACAGACAGTCACCCGGAGGAAACCCACGCAGACACAGAGAGAACACACCACACTCCTCACAGACAGTCACCCGGAGGAAACCCACGCAGACACAGGGAGAACACACCACACTCCTCATAGACAGTCATCTGGAGGAAACCCACGCAGACACAGGGAGAACACACCACACTCCTCATAGACAGTCATCCAGAGGAAACCCACGCAGACACAGGGAGAACACACCACACTTCTCACAGACAGTCACCCGGAGGCAACCCACGCAGACACAGGGAGAACACACCACACTCCTCACAGACAGTCACCCGGAGCGGGACTTGAACACCTGGAGCTGTGTAACTGCGACTCTACCTGCTGCACCACCTGAATGTCCAAATGACATTCACCAAAAGCAGTGAACCCCAATTCATCCGCCATCTTTGGCTGAAAACTGCAGTGCACTGGTTCTAAGTATGTGACTTCAGACATCATGACTCACAAACTTACAACACTTATGTTCAGTTATATCTCTCATATACAGTTATTTTGACTTAAAACCACAAACAGGAGTCATGCTAAATCAAAACTTAACCATTCAACAAACTCAGGTGTTTAAGATAATTGTTAAATTGAGTGCAAATTTTCAATGTATTTTAAGTTAGAATCACTCAGTCCAGTTAATTACTTGGAACCTTAGGGCTTACAGTGCCGTATAGTGCCATACCTGCCGGCCATTTTAAAACCCCAGACTGGACCCTGAATACATGTTTGGCCCTGGAGCCGGGAGCACAGAAACCCTGACCTGACCTGGGCAGCTGCTCAGGGGGCTGCCAGGGGTGGGGGGTGGGTGTGGGGTGCTATGTAGGGAGCGTTTTCGAACACAACCTACATAACAACCAATCAAATAAAAGCATCCGTCCGCTACAGGAACTCAGAGACCAGCACCCCACAGCTATGTAGGTGCGGGGGGAAAGAACACTGATGCAACTGCAGAATATATATTTATTTAAAGGTGTGTGAATGGAATATGAATGGAAGTGCGTTTTCATGAAAAAACGAGACAACTTACGGGACAGACAGTAAAAAATAGGCAACACTAGCCACCACCCAGAGGGCACCATGGGATAGAAATCACACACAGAAAAAAAATTCAGAATGCTGACATGTGCCATCACTACATCACTACAACAATTCCACGGTTCCCAAGAGTACCATACAATCCAGATTTGCCACTAATGATTATCTGCCTGCTGTGATTAATCAGTAAAAGCGCCCCCTTCAGTGTGGTACTGCTTTATACAACAGGGGTGGGGTATAGGTTCTTTAAAAAGTTTGAGTGTCCTGGTCCTCGTGGTAGGTTGGTAGGCGGAGTAGGGGCTGATGGGCGGAGCAGTGTTTGGTGGGAGGAGCTGTGGTTGGAGGACAGAAAAGCGGCTGGTGGGCGGAGCAGTGTTTGGTGGTGGGAGGAGCTGTGGGGTTGTGGGCATGGCTGCACGGCTCGGGGCTGCTGCACTGTTTGCTGAGCGTCACATCCGTGAGGTGGAGGTTTTTATACCAGAGTTCAGGAAGTTTTATGAGTTCTGGAGCGCATACTGAGTGAGTTTCGGTCACGGTTCATTTCCTGCTTCGGTTCCGTCTGAGAATGGGCAGCTGCGCAGAGAGTTCAGTCGGAGTCTGGGTCCGAGCCTGAGAGTATCCGCAGACCGAGGAGAAGATGCTGCTGATCCGGGAACTGCTGCTCTGCCTCTGCGCCTCCGCGGCTCTCGGGCTTTACCGGATCCGCCTGAATATCACCCCGACTCGAGCATTCAACAGCTCGGAGCAGCTCGAGGCTTTGGAGTGGAACCAGGCGGCGCCGGAGAGCGCTGGGTCTCTGGCTCTGGCCTCGGACCCTGCGGGAACAGTCAGCTTCTTAGATATGGTCAACAACCTGAGGGGCGACTCGGGACGAGGGTATTACATGGAGATGGTCATCGGAACCCCGGGACAGAAGGTGGGTCATTTCAGAGAGAGAGTCTTAAATGAGCCTGAGCCAGGTCTGGGGTCAGCTGACAGGTCACTCCTGCTTCCCAGTTTTAGTTCAATTTTAGATCCACGACCACCGAGCTTTCATTGTTCATTTCTGGAAGGACACTCGCAGCTGAACGCTCTTCCACTGTTCCACAAGCTTTAAAACCCCTTCAGCAGCAGCAGCAGACCCACATTCTTCCTCCTATAACCAGTGTCCCACCGCTGCTCGTTTTAATAGTTTGTTTTTGTGTTTAAGGTTCTAGTGTCCAGCCCCTGAGAGTAAACAGTCCACCAAAAACTCATCCTTATTAAATCTGCGCTCTTATGGATAAACGGGTGTCTACAAACTTTGGAACTGTAGCGTAAGCCTCAATCAACGTGTGCTCCATAGAACATCATCACCCCAGGTTTCAGGAAGTGTGGAGTAAGGTATTAACTTTATTAAAGCCGAAGGGGAAATCCACTGAATTTTTCCTAATTGAGTGGCTCTAATTGATGCTAACTCCAGCCCAAAGTTGAGAATGTTTGGCTGGAATCTCCCAGCTCTGCTCCTGCTGAGCAGGCTTAAGTTATCTGGCTAAACTGAGAAATCCTGCTTTGTGGAATAGCCCACTGCACTCATCTGTGAATAGACCCTGACCTGTGCAGTATTTCCAGTTTTTTTTATTTGTAACATTCCTTGTTTTGAAATAAGACTCTGAGTAAGTAGGTTGTCATTCTTCAAGTTTTAAAACACAGAGAAACAGAGCCTTATAGTTTGTGTTGTGTTAAATGTACAAGGCCTGTCAAAGCTGAGCGGCTTTTCAGAACAAGGCCCGTCATTTACATAAAACCATTCTTAAAGCCACAGTAACAGACACGGCTCGCTTTAGAGAGAAATGGAATCATTGTCACTTTCCAAAAGGGGAAAAAAAAACTTTCTCCAAAATATTAACTTCACAGGAGAACGGGAAAAGACCGTCTTAATTTTAAAAAGATGTCAATGTAAAAAGGTTCCAAGGTAATTTTGGATCATTTCTATTGGTTCATTTATTGTCAAATTTACACACAGTCCAATTCATGTAGTAAACTAAACATCCACAAACGTGAAGAAACATTTTTATGGACAGTGGTTATCTAGAAACATCTTGTTTTGGAGAATAAACCACACGAGTCCGAGGGGAGGAGAGGAAATGAGGTGCTGCAGTGGTAATGACTGTCTCTTTAAGGCTGTGGGTCTGAGGGCAGCATGTGATGTGAGCGCCCCCCGGCAGCACGAGGGAGACCAAGGCTTCCTTCATAGGTCTGAGGTGGGAATGTAAGCTGGACCTCACATGAGTTCACATGACACCGGGCCTCGGGCCGGAGCTCTGCAGGCAGCTGACTGAGATTAGACCAAGGGAAAAAAAACAAAAAAAAAAAAACAGCTCCTCAGTGTAAGGGAGCCACCCAAAAGCCACAATATTAAAAGCATTTCCTCCTTATCAGCTCCCCTGACCACTGACGTTGTGATGTTTTGTTAGTATGTGTTGTGCTGGTGCGAGTGGATCAGACACAGCAGTGCTGCTGGAGTTTTTAAACCCTGTGTCCACTCTCTGTCCACTCTGTGAGACACTCCTCCCTCGTTGGTCCACCTTGTAGATGTAAAGTCAGAGACAGTAGCTCATCTGTCGCTGCACGGTGTGTGTCGGTCGTCCTCTAGTCCTTCATCTGTCGGCTGGATGTCGGCACTGAGGGGTTTAAAAACTCTGAACAACTTGTACAATCACAACACGCCACCACGTCAGTGTCACTGCAGCCCTGAGAATAATCCACCCCCCAAATCAGGGGGTCCTGATCTTTGAAGATCAAGTGGACAGGGGGAAAATGAAGTATGCAGAGCAACACAAGGAATACAGTCTGTAACTGTAGAACTACAGAGAGACTGGAGTGGACAGTGAGGTGTCAGTAAGGGTACAGTGAGGGGTTAGCAGACAGTGGTCACACCTGAGGTCAGGAATCACCCTGTGATAGATGTGTCATGTGAGTGTTACTTCAAAAACCCTGTGTTTATTTAAAGGCATGTGGATGCATCAGGCTCGTTATCCCATCTCCTCACATCTCAGCCATTTCTCCTGTCCTGGGAACAAAGAGGTGTGTGGGTGTGTGTGTGTGTGTGTGTGTGTAACCTGTGCCGGGGTCTCTGTGGATGTGTGATGAATGGCACTTGTGTTAATTGAGGCGGGGGTCTGTAATTGTGGAATCCGTGGAGTGGCTCACAGCTGCTAATTGCTACAAACAGGTAGCAGATGTGTTAGTGGCGGCAGAGCGGCAGTAATTAGCTCAGCATCTCAATGAGGGACAATTAAACCCGGCGCGCTACAGCAGAGCGGAAGAATGGAGGGGATGAGTGTCGGATGAGTGGTAGATTAAATCAATGTTACGGACCCCCAGAGCGTCCATATTTTGCACATTGCTGGCCATTTGGTTACGGCTGCGGCACTCCAGCCCTGTGTTGTTGGAGAAGAACACTACTGGAGCTTTTCCACTGCAGTGTCCCTTCTCTGCTCGACTGGGCTATACTAGGCTTTTTATGCTTCTCCATCAGGTAAATTTGGTCCTAGTCCCTGGAACCTGTTTTTTTTTCTCCTTCCTATTCTCTCATTGTTCACAGTAAGCAGTGTAAGGACTAAATGGTGACGTATAAACCTTGCAGAGCGCAGTTTGTCCAGAGGGACTTGTCACTCTATGCAGACATCCAGCACAAACTGGCCATCTGTAAAAATTTCCAAGCTACAGCAGAGATTACATTTGTTTTTATCCAACTCACAATGGCAGCGTAAAATTACGCCGTGGTCTTTTGGATTGGTGTTCAAAAAAGAATCCAGTGAGATCTGGTTGTTACTGGATGTTACTACTGCTACATACAAAGAATGAGCAAGCTCTACAGATCTCTCTGAACTGATGACGCCGCTGCGTTAAGTCCCAAACTACAACAACACACAACAACACGCTTGACATTAACATCGCCATTGTAGCCTAAACTTCCAAAGCCCTGGCTTCAACCACATTGCCATAAACTGGTTCCAGAACACTGTGGGTTGTCTCTCGGCCCCAGCTGCAGGGTCTCTGGGTCCTAGTGATGGGAATTTCGGCTCTTTTTGAGGAGCCGGCTCTTTTGGCTCAACTCTTCATAAAGAGCCGGCTCTTTCGGCTCCTAATTGGCTCTTAGTTTTACCACTTATTTCCACTGGTACAGAACAATATTACCTACATTTAACATGACTATATGGACAAACTATTATTGTTCAATATTAAAAATAATAAATAGTGTTGCAATGGCCAGTTGTTTTATGTCTGTCTTGTAATAACTCACTGATTGCACTCACACATTCAATTGTATAAATAACTGGATTTTTATTTAAACACCTCAATAAAAAATCACTTGTAAACTCTGAAATATAGCCAATGGAACCCAAAAGGTAGGTATTACAAAATACCTTATTAAATTAAATAATCATCCATTTCTGGGTAATAAAATAAACAAATACTCTGCAAAGTGCAAAACAGCAGCATTCAACGGAAGTCATTAAAACAACCACAACTGTCAACAAACATTTAACTGATTTAACATCTTCTTCAACTATTTTTGGAAGGCAGATTGGCATTCAGGAAAACCAAATGTCTTGGAGGGTTGGAGCTTGCTTGTTGTTCTCTGATTGGTTGAATGAGAAGCCTTACAAAAATAATTGCTCCGTCTTGGACGGGAACCGGCTCTCATCGTTCACTTACAAGAGCCGGCTCTTTGAACCGGTTCGTTCGCGACCGACACATCACTACTGGGTCCTGAGTGGAATCCTGTCTGTGAGGAATGTGGTGTGTTCTCACAATTCCTTCCCTTCGAGGATCCAACACTGTCACTGAAGTCACTATAGGTGACTAAAGAGGTGAACCCTAACCATCCCCCTGTACAGCTGCTGGTCATAAAATTAGAAGATCATGAAAAAGTTGATTTATTTCAGTAATTCCATTCAAAATTGAAACTTGTATATGATATTCATTCATTACACAGACTGATATATTTCAAGTGTTTATTTCTTTTAAGTTGATGATTATAACTGACACCTAATGAAAACCTCAAATTCAGTTTCTCAGAAAATTAGAATATTGTGAAAAGGTTCAATATTGAAGACACCTGGTGTCACACTGTAATCAGTGAACTAACTCAAAACACCTGCAAATGCCTTTAAATGGTCTCTCAGTCTAGTCAGCAGTCTTGCCCATGATTGTGCAGCCTACAGATTAGACAGTTGTCCAAAAGACAATCATTGACACACAAGCAGAGCAACACACAAAAGATCATTGTAAAGAGTCTGCTGTTCACAGAGCTGTGTTCAAGCACATTAATAGAGAGGCGAAGGGAAGGAAATGATGTGGTAGAAACAAGTGTACAAGCGATAACCGTACCCTGGAGAGGATTGTGAAACAAAACCCATTCAAAAATGTGGGGGAGATTCACAAAGACTGGACTGCAGCTGGAGTCAGTGCTTCAAGAACCACCACCACACAGACGTATGTAAGACATGGGTTTCAGCGTCACATTCCTTGTGTCGAGCCACTCTTGAACAAGAGACAGTGTCAGAAGCGTCTTACCCCTGGGCTGGACTGCTGAGTGGCCCACAGGAGATGCCATAAATTAAGAACAGGACTGTACACAGTGCCACAGCTACCAGAACCTGGTTTAAGGACCATGGTCTCCCTGTTCTTTATTGGTCAGCAAACTCACCTGACCTTAACCCCGTAGAAAATCTATGGCATATTGCGAAGAGGAAGATGTAACCCAACAATACAGAAGAGCTGAAGGCCCCTATCAGAGCAACCTGGGCTCTCCTATTACACCTCAGCAGTGCCACAGACTGATCCACTCCACGCCGCGCCGCATTGCTGCAGTAATTCAGGCAAAAGGAGCCCCAACTAAATACAGAGTGCTGTACATGCTCATATTTTAAAGTTGGCCAGCGTTTCTAAAAATCCTTTATTTGTACTGTTCTTAAGTAATATTCTAATTTTCTGAGATACTGAATTTGAGGTTTTCATTGGTTGTCAGTTATAATCATCAAATTAAAAGAAATAAACACTTGAGATATATCAGTCTGTGTGTAATGAATGAGTAGAATATACAAGTTTCACTTTTTGAATGGAATTACTGAAATAAATCAACTTTTTCATGATATTTTAATTTTATGACCAGCACCTGTATATATTTTGTGGCTGGTTCCTCTGGGCAGCTGAGGGTCAGACCGCTCACAACAACTACAACTGAAAGGAGAATTCATGTATTTTCTGCATAATTAAAGGATTAAGGGTTATGAACATGGTGAGTGATGATGTGTTAATATACTGAAGCAGTTAATAAGTTTCTGAACAAGGAGCTGTTTCTCACTGAAGCAGTGGATGATTCTCTTTAATCCAATGAAAGCAGATCTTCTCAGAGCTGAGGAACACATGCATATTAAACAGCACAACAAAACTCTGATTGTCTTTGGGGTGTGTACACTCATGTGAGTGTCTGCTGTCCGAGGCAGCAGTGATTATGGGCAGAGAGATGAAGGTAGTGATTAAAACACACTGGTCTGGTTGGACGAGAACCGGAGAAACATTCCCTCATTCCCTTATGCCGAGTACAGGATGAAGGCCTGTCTGAATCCCCTGTTATTCCATTCTCCAGGGAAACATCTTCTTTAACACAGAAAGATTTTCCTGCCTTGAATCAGTGAACATCTGGAACAAGAACCTCAGGGCCTGCTGGAGCTTAGAAGATCCTGATGCTCTCTGCAGTTTTAGTTCTTGTTTATGGGGGAGGACTGAGAGAAATCTCCAAAGAGAAATGGTTAAAAATAGCAGCTTAACTAAGAGAGAGTGAATTAATCCCACCTTTACTCTACTGAGGTAACGATGCTGGGTTGATTGGAGATGGGGCGGTGTGCAGTGAGGTGGAGCCCGTTGGGAGGGGGTAGTGGGGGGTGTTATTGTGAGTTAACGATGAGTAATGCCCGTTATAGCCCCTCTGCTTCTCGGCACAATGGCACCGCTCTGTTATCTCATTAGTTCCCCCTCGTTTAACCCACGCTCCAGCAACATTATTCCAACCACTTGCTAACATGCGCCTGCCAAACACCAGCAATGTGTGGAGAGGTTCGGGTGGGTGGGGGGGGCATTGAGACAAAGACGAGAGAGGAAGAGAAGAACGGAGGGACACTAGAAAGCAAGGTGCCTAAGCAAGAAAGAGGGGGAGTGATGGGGAAAGAGAAAGGAAAAGAAAATGATGGGAGAGAGGAAAAAGAAGAGAGTGGATTACAGGGAGAATGAACAGCAGCTGAAATGATTCTGATTAATCTCTTGTGAAATCCACAGCCACTGTTAAAGGGTAAATACACCACATTAACACTAGTTTATATCACAACAGGAGCATTGCCGTCACTCACTGCTTCTCTCTGCACTTTTCTAATGTCAGAACTAAACCCTGTCCCTGAATCTCTGTTCCAGAGGTAATGAGGAGCTGAATCACTGGGAGCTGAACACAGTACATGGTTTTCCACAATATGAGCCCTTTAAAACTATATGGAACAGTGTAGGGCTGGGCAGTTAATCGAAAATTAATCGAAATCGACGTTCAGAACTTCTAATAAGCCTAATCTTGTCTATATTATATCAGTAATAATATGGAGTAAGATTATATCCATTGATTTTATTCTGTGATGTCCCCACTGTTTATTCATGTACTGTCCCTTTAAAACCACGCTACCAAGCTGGGTCATGTGATTCTGTGCTCATCTGCCACGTGGAAGCAACCTAAACGCAGAGGACGACGGAGTATCTCAAGCAGCTTGTACCAAAGAAAAACACAGAGCTACATAAAAAAAAAAAAAACTGTCAAATACAAAACCAAAATAATCGTGGTAAAATGTTAAATTATTAGTGATATTGATTTGCGCTCATATCACCCAGCACTAGAACAGTGTGTAGAGCTCTAGCAGAATGAAAAAATATAATAAAGGTTCTAAAGAGATTTTGTGTAGCATATAATTTTATCTAAAATGTCAAAAATTCTCCACACTTTTCATTTCATGGTAACTGTTGTGTATTATTAAAATCACGATTTACATTTTTAGATTATTTCTTGTTGAATAAAATGACAAAGTATGAATGTTCGTACATATAGGGGCTGAGCTGGGCGTGGACCCCAGTGACGGGTGGTGGTCTGGGAAGGTGTGTGGGGCTGAACTGGGTGCGGACACCGGTGCCCAGTGGAGGTCAGTGATTGATCAGTCTGACTGTGCTACCGTTTGTGTTTCAGCTGAATATCCTGGTTGACACTGGGAGCAGTAACTTTGCGGTGGCTGCGGCTCCTCACCCCTACATCACCACCTTCTTCAACACAGCTCTGTAAGGCCACACCCACCACCGAAGCTTATCTTTCACAACTCTGACCATGCCCTTACGGCTCTGAGTGAGCTTTACTCTGTTTAGTCACCCTGAGTTTGCTTTGAGATTGTTTATCCTGACTCCACCTCATCAAACACACTTTTACAGCCACTTTTCTATCTAGAAATCTATGAGGTGTTAATTCTCCTGACTCCTTGGAAACTTTTTCTTTCAGCTTTTGTCATTAAATAATGATATTTTTAAATAAGTATTTGATACACTGCCAAATGTAGAGGTCTGGCATTTTTATTGTAGGTACACTCTAACTGTGAGAGACATTGTATGATTTTTTAAATAATTAATTAGCATTTTATTCCATGAAATAAGTATTTGATCACCTACCAACCAGCAAGTAGGAAACAGACCTGTTAGTTTTTCTGTAGGAAGCCCTCCTATTCTGCACTAATTACCTGTATAAACTGCACCTGTTTGAACTCGTTACCTGTATAAAAGACACCTGTCCACACACTCAGTCAATCACACTCCAAACTCTCCACCATGCCCAAGACCAAAGAGCACAAGGCTGGGGTGTGCTGGACAGTAGGCAGCAGCTTGGTGAGAAGACAACAACTGTTGCTGCAATTATTAGAAAAGATGACTGTCAGTCTTCCTCAGTCTGGGGCTCCATGCAAGATCTCACCTGGTGGGGTAAGGATGATTCTGAGAAAGGTCAGGAATCAGCCCAGAACTACACGGGAGGACCTGGTCAATGATCCGAAGAGAGCTGGGCCCACAGTCTCCAAGATGACCGTTAGTAACACACTACGCCGTCATGGATTAAAATCATGCAGGGCACGCAATGTCCCCCTGCTCACGTCAGCAAATGTCCAGGGCCGTTTGGAGTTCACCAGTGACCATCTGGATGATCCAAAGGAGGCATGGGAGAAGGTCATGTGGTCAGATGACACCAAAATACAGCTTTTGGGTATCAACTCCACTCGTTGTGTTTGAAGGAAGAAGGATGAGTACAACCCTAAGAATGCTGCCCCAACCGTGAAGCATGGGGGTGGAAACATCATAATTTGGGGGTGCTTTTCTGCACAAGAAAATCTTTGGAGGGAGCTGAAACTCAATGTTGCCCAGCGACTGCCCCAAAACCTGAAAGATCTGGAGAAAATCTGTATGGAAGAGTGGGCCAAAATAGTGTGTGCAAGAACTACAGAAAACGTCTGACCTCTGTAACTGCAAACAAAGGTTTCTGTACCAAATATTAAGCTCTGTTTTCCTATTGTATCAAATACTTATTTCATGCAATAAAAAGCTAATAAATTTATTTTTCAGATTTTTCTCAATGTTCTATTATTATTTTTTAAAAGATTCCGTCTCTCACAGTTGAAGTGTACCTATGAGAGTTTATCGAATTTCCAATTTTCACAGTTTTGAGTTGGTCCACAGAAGTGTGTGAGGTTTTTTTTTTTTTTTTTTTTTTTAGGGTGGTGAGGAGGATTGTTGGAGCCTCAGTTGTCTCCTAAACAGCAGGGGGCATTCTAATCATGTTTCTGTATTCCACAGCTCCAGCACCTATAGGACGGGTGGGAGGCCGGTGTTGGTCCGGTACATACAGGGGAACTGGGAGGGGCAACTGGGCTCTGACCTGATCTCCATCCCTCAAGGTCTCAACAGCTCCATCACCGTCAACATCGCTGCCATTCTCGCCTCTGACGGGTTCTTTCTCCCTGGCATCAACTGGCAGGGCATTCTGGGCCTGGCGTACCCTTCACTGGCTCGGGTAAGGAGAGAGAGAGAGAGAGAGAGAGAGAGAGAGAGAGAGAGAGAGAGAGAGATATTTACACTGCTTTTATTAAAAGAAAACTAACTATATACAAAACATTCCACACTTTAGAAGGGAAAAAAACACTCCCTCAAACCCACCCCTGACAGTCCTTCATTAAGAAAGCTCCCTCTGTCCAAGAATGGGAGGGACATCAAACACACATCAGAAGAACTCCATCTTCAACACAATACAGTGCTTTGTCAATACACCACATGGTTTCAAATATTATAAAATCTAAACTAAAATATGCAAAATCCACCTTTTATCGGTATCGGTAAGTCCTTTTCCTCTCATCTTGTTTCTCCTAGTTAGCCATATTGCCAGCCTAGCCTGGCCAAATATATTTGTGTGTGTTTATATATAATATGCCCCTCAGAATAAACGCTCCAAAGGTTAAAACCAGTTCTAATCGTGAACAAAGTCTATTTAAAAAAACGAATAGTTCTGTCAAGATGGGAACAGTTTATGAAAAGACGCTGTACTCTCTCAGGCTGGGAGCAGAAAAGGCACCCCACATTTACCCCCTGGGCAAAGTGGGCAGTATGTGTATTCATGGCTATTGCACCATCAACGATCTGCCACTGCAGGTCTCCTGTCCTCTTGGGGACAGGCAGTTTGTTGAGGACACTCCACCTATCCTCACTTCAATGCACACTGTGCACAGAGCCTTCCCATCCGCCTCCTCAGCTCCTTGTGATTCATCAAAAAAAACTCCTGTACTTGTTGAGGCTGAACTTTCAGCACTTCACGCAGGAACTGCCCGAGAACTGTGTGTGGAGATTCCAGTCCTGTACTGACATCCACCCAGTGCCAACAGCCCCATCATGCTCAGCCTTGCATTCAGAATCCTCCTTATCAGCTTAGTGGAGTGCATAGAGTGGAGGGGTATTTTTATTATTAAATAAGGGCCCTTCCTACACCCATGGTGTTGGCTTCATCGTCGGCGCATCCAGAGGAAACCCACGTGGACATGGTGAGAACCAAAGCCCTCCCAGACAGTCACCCGGAGGGACTCGAACCCACAACCTCCAGGTCCCTGGAGCTGTGACAGCGAAACTACCTGCTGCACCACAGTGCCACCCCAGATCTAATTTAAAAAAATAAATGCTGATCAAGCCCCATTCATCCAACTACAGCAGTCTTTGTGCCACTGTCAAACGGAAGGTTTGACTATTTCTGCCAGCAGACCAGCAGGGTCATTCAGGACAGCCTTCCTGTGCCACAGGGTAGATGCTACGAGGTTGTTAATTACAAGCACTCTACCAGTGTAATATATTTGTGTCAGCAGCCATTTCCAACGCTCTGGTCTCTTGGTTACTGATGTCAGTACACCATCCCAGTTTTTCTGAGTCCAGTTAAATGCCCAGCACTTTGAAGCCCATCCTACTCCACTGTAGTACCCCAGGCAGTTGTGGTGGTTCTGCAGTTTCCCAAAGACCACAATATATATTTAAGCATCCTCCAGCTGTTGTGCATCTTTTCCATCACGAACAAATACAGACTCATCGTCTGCATGTGATGAAACTGCAATACATGGCAGCCCACAAATACTTACTCCATTAACTTTATTCCGCATCAGCCGCAGCTGAGGCTCTATGGCAAGGGAGTATAGCAGTCCTGCCGTGGGACATCCTTGTTGGATTCCTCTCCCTAACTCAACTGGTCTGGATAACCCCCCTCCCACTCTTACCAGGCAGGTGACACCAGTGTACAGCATCTTCACACACTTAATAAAGTTCTCTTTCAAAGCCAACACTTGACAATGTATTAAAAATATATCTATGATCAACTCGGTCGAAAGCTTTTTCTAAGGAGATCAGTCCAATATCAATAGGAGTAATCTGTGCCAATTCCAGAACAGATCAAGTATCAAGTATTGATTGACCAGGAAAGCAGTACGCTTGGTCGTGATGTACCATTTTGTAAAGCTTATCTTTCAATCTATTGGCTAAGGCTTTGGAGAACATGTTATAACCTGTACACAACAGCCCAAGTTTTTCAAATCAGACAAATCTCCTTTGTTGGACAAAAGAAGCTGTTAAGCGCTGTTCTCCTACAACTGAGGGGCAGCTCACCATTCATTATACATTCAGACAACATTAAATATAGGTCATAACCAATCAGCTCCCAAAAGGTTGTTTAAATTCCACCGGCAAGCCATCAATGCCCAGGTCTGAAACACACCAATCTTAAGCTCCTCTGGAGTCAGAGCAGACTGTAACAAGTTCAGATCTTTAAAAGTTTAGGCAGGTCAGCCAACAGTGTTTTGTACACATACATTGTCACATGTGTCTGTATTGTACACGTCAAAGTAAAATTCAAATGCTCTGTCCCATTTAATTCATGTTAAATGGCGAACAACAATTGGACATGTACAAAGCATGAATCTGCTTGCTTTCATTGTATTGTTTTCAAGATGAAAAAACAAGGTACCTGGAGCATCCATGTCTTTCGAAGTTTTTGATATTTAGCTTTTACATTTTTGCTTTGCTTTAAGAGGAATGCGTCCATATTGTGGCACAATCCCTCATTCTTCCTGTTTGCCCACAATTTGTTGCAACTGAGCTATATTTTGTCCAAGAGTTGCAATCGCTTGTTTACCTCTGATGTAAAATATGAGGTAGACTTTTGACCAAACAACCTGATCTGAACTTTCCCTACATCCCACCACTGTCTAAAGGAGGTGAAATACACTTTTCTATCTACGATCTAAACCAAAAAAGTCAAAAGCCGGAGCATAAGTCTAAATCTTGTCAAAGCTTTACATTAAACAGAACAGAACCAGAAGACACCAGTAGTGTTGCGCAAACCTATCCGTCAAACTATATAAATTCAGGCTTTTATGTACAACTGTGAACACAGTACTTCTTTAACCTGGACCGTCTTTTTGGGTGAGAGCGCCATAAGGGTCTAAAATTTTAGCAGCATGCTGTGCCGGACTAATATACATTTTTGGGAATCAGGAAAAAACTATTCAAAGATCCTAGAAATTGTTGATTTCCGAGAGTGTATAAACATCATCTGTCTGTCTGTTCTCTGCAGTAGATGCTTCAGGTTGTCTAGGCAAACTAGGCTGGAATATCAGACAAGTCTGAGCAGTCTGAGATCACTCTCTCGGGCTCAGACTCAACTTCCTTAAACCATCCCATGAGTTCTTCTCATTGCTTATGCTTATGCTTACGCAGTGTGTATGCTGCTCTAATATTTGCCTTTCATTCACAGTTAATGAGTCAATAAGTCACTGGCTTATTGCTTTTAAACTGGGCTTTCCTGTTTGCCAGTATGAACTTCCACAGTAACAGTAGGAATGAGCTCCTCATGTGTGTTTACATTGTTACTTCTAACTGTACCATCAGCGCCATTAAAAGTTTTAGGAGTGTTTTGTTGGCGGCTGAACATCAGGAGTCTTTTATTCAACAGTACGTCAGGGTTCAGGTCTATTCTTTTGCTTCAGCTGCGTCCTCTATATGCTCTATACGCCCCTCAAACGGCCAGAAACAGGTTTGCACCAACTACACTAACTTTATTCTAAAAAATTAATAAAAAATATCAAACGTATATAGGCAAGAAGAGCTGGCAGTGTCTCTGTATCGACTGACCTTTCTTTCATTCTTTCTTTCTGTACAGCGCATTACTCAGTAATACAGACTTCCAGTGATTGTAGGAAATTGTGGACTATTAATGCAAGACCGACCAAGCTAAAAGACCTTACAAAAATATAAGTGAAACTATAGATGCAAGAGCAAAGAACATTGCAGTGATAGACCATGCAAGAAGGTGCAAAAATATAGAAGGTCCTGAAATAAGGTCTCAATATGTGTAAACTGGCTAATACAGCTATTAGACTATATGTATATGAATCATATATAAGATCTTATACATCAAGAAGAGGAAAGTCTGAATGAGCTCGTAAGCCATTGGGGTTAGTTGCGATAACTGAACAGACCCAAGTCTAATTGCTCTTGGGGTGGAGGGAGGAGGATCTCTTGATTCTCACTAGCACTTTGGTCCATGGGTCGGAGAAATCCACACAGATAATGATGAGGTTCTGATGACTTAGACATGCATTAGCACAATACTAACCGGAGGTGTATTAGCTACCTTTTAGTTGTTTGCTTGGTTAGCTTTGTTAGCTTACAGCTAGAATGTAAACCTAAAACTGACGCCTCCGGACGCCCGACTGAACTCGGCTGATGGATGTTTGGCGTAAACTGATGATGAAACGAAGCTGCTTGACCTTCGCAAAACAAACTGCTGCTTTTCTCTCAGCCAGATCCATCTGTAGAGCCATTCTTCAACTCCCTGGTGCAGCAGACCAGCATTCCAGATGTCTTCTCTCTCCAGATGTGTGGAGCAGGAGTCTCCATCAGTGCTGTGTCCAGCCCAGCAGGGGGCAGCTTGGTGAGCACTAGACTTTCTTTTAATTTAACTAAAGATGGAAGTTTTACAGAGTCCTTGCCAGCTTCACCTCACCTCACCTCGCTTCCTCAGACCTGTGCCACAGCGGGTCACTCGCAGCACGTGGAGGAGGGAGAGCTTAGCCTCAGGGATATAATACAGAAGGTTTTATTGAGCAACTGTTTAATCTGTGTGGCACTGTGGTGCAGCAGGTAGTGTCGCAGTCACACAGCTCCAGGATCCTGGGGTTGTGGGTTCAAGTCCCGCTCCAGGGTAATCTCCAGATGCTTATCCACGACCTTTAACTGGAAAAGTGTTTACAGACAATGAATGAATGTTTGATCTGTGTAAAACCTGTGGATAATTGCCTTCTCTAGCTTTAAACTTCGGTGTGCACCTCTTAACTTAGATTCCAATATTTGTAACCAAGCTGCCTTCCAATACTGATCTAACAAAATGCAGGACAACTGTTGTTCATGATGACGATGACGATGTTTCAGATCTTGGGGGGCATTGAGCCCACCTTGTACCGGGGCTCAATGTGGTACACTCCAGTCCTGCAGGAGTGGTATTACCAGGTGGAGGTCCTGAAACTGGAAGTTGCAGACCACAGTCTGAACCTGGACTGCAGGGAGGTACTATAAAATATTTTATATACTTTGTGTGTGTTTAAAAATCAGACATTATTCATTTTCAGACTACATTCGTGTGCCTTAAGTCCGGGATATTAAAACAAGCTGTGTTCTGACTGGTGGTGCCTCATTAAGAAGTGGTCCACACTGAAGCACTCCTTTTGAACAGACAGAGCTGACCTGCTGGAGGCTGATAAGGGAAATGTGTTTTGGTTTTAGTGACTTCAGTACAGGTTTTTAATGGGTTTGTGTCCATATTTGGACGGTAAGGACAGGTAAATTTGACATTTGTGAAAGCACTGCTCCACCATAACATGCCTTAGCACAGCTCAGCCTCACGTTCTTATTGTTCTCCTCCGAAACAAATCCCCTCAGTCTAACATGTCCCTCTAGAGGGAGGGAAGAATAACAGATTGGACATTATAGAGACTTGAAAGGGGGAAGCAGCTCTGACTTTGCTGTTGCAAGGATATGAAAACACAACTGCTGATAAAGACATGAGAATAACAGAAAGACTTTATTTGCTGCAGGTCTTGACAAGTTTAACCCCTTCACCTTTGTTTTATTCAGTATAACACAGATAAGGCCATCGTGGACAGTGGGACGACGCTGCTTCGGCTTCCCACCAAGGTCTTCGATGCTGTGGTGGAGGCCATTGCACAGATGTCACTGGTATGTGTGAGTTGTCTTGTAATAGAAAGCTTTATGGATCATCAGAAAAAAATCTGTACCTCATTTTCCTTAAGCGCAGGTTTTTAAACATTAAGAATTAAGTTTTAAAGCATTTTCGTGTTTTTACTGCTGTCTCGCTTTAGTACTTAGCTTTTTCTTTGTGGAGGTAATTAATGTCTGCATCAGTTTTAGCAAGACATCACAGAGGTCATTAAAACTTGATCTCCCCCAGATCCAGGATTTCTCCTCAGGCTTTTTTACCGGGACGAAGCTGGTGTGTTGGGTAAAAGGAGAATCCCCCTGGAGCTTCTTCCCCAAACTCTCAATCTACCTCAGAGCAACCAACACCAGCCAGTCCTTCCGCCTGACTGTTCTCCCACAGGTCAAAGTCTATATATATATATACACACACACACTCAGCTGTCCTGATATTGATAGGATTGATTTTACTGTGGCATTTTTCTTTGTGTCTTGATGATTGTTATGGACCTTCATATCACAATAATGATAAAAATCTTCATCAGGAAGCCCCTATTTTAAAGCCATTGGATCTGATCTTTTTGAATGGAGTGGGCGGTAGAGGGTCCATATCAATGGCGTAGATTTGCTCTTGACATTGGTGGGGACCTATGAACCATCTTTAATTACATTTTTATTTTTTTTCTCCCCCCCTTTGCTCAGAGATAAAAAGTCAATGAAGGGAGCTGACAATTGGCAGTTTGTTGCGCAATTAATTTCCAAACCATGTTATTCCTAGCTAAAGACGATTTTAGCGAACTTGACTTTAAGTGACTTTTGAAAAGTCTCTTTGAAAAATAGCCACCTTCTTCATTTTTGCTGACATTCTCACTCACTTTTGACCCCCGTGTGTCACCCACGATGCTCCTGAGTCTTGCACAGTAACACCCGCTTATGACTGGAAAGTTTTCCTTCCAGTGTTGGCGCTGCTCACAACCAAACTACAGAGACTGTGACAGCAGGGAAAGGCCAATCACACTGGCCTTGTGTTACCAGTGTGTGTGTGTTTTGTTTTTTTTGTTTTTTTTCTTGAGGGGATCAAATTATTGGTGGGAAAAATTCAACTATTGATAATAATAATTATCAATAATTGCTGGATATTGGTGGGACACGTCACCTCTGTCCATGCTAACTCTACACCCTTGGTCCATATGAGATGTGTTCATTAAAACTGACTCTGAATCTCAGAAATCTTAAACCTTAACTGAGCAAGAAACTCAGAAGTCATTGAGGCTGCTCTTACCTTGTTTTGCAAAAGTAAAATTGTAATTAATTAAACAAGTTTATATAAAAGCGGGATGTTTGCCAGTTTCTGGTGAAACCGTTGGACTCCTGTATAAAGATTAACTGACTTGAGTGCAGAGTGGGCACATTTTCCTGGTTGCAACACAAAGTAGCACTAATTCAGCGAATTAACGGTTTTGTAACTGGACTCGGGGCTGACCATGTCGCTCTTAGGACAGAACACTTCCGTACAAATCAGACCAGACTGACTCACTGACACTGAGTGAGGCTTTAACCCAGAGCTCTACTTCACACACCTCGCTCCCTCTGAGTCCTCCAACCCAATCTGTAATGACTGCAGGTTCCAGAATGAGAATAGTTTTCTTGTGTGATGTGTGTGAAATGTGAAGAGACCCTGGTCCTGCTTGTGTAGTCTCACTGATAAATGCGGGTATTATAATTATGATTGGTTTTCTGTGTAAACACTGACCTCCATCCACAGCTTTACATCCAGCCGGTCACAGACGTGGACGGCACACTGAACTGCTTCCGATTCGGCATCTCCTCCTCCACCAACGACCTTGTGATTGGTGCCACTGTCATGGAAGGCTTCTACGTCGCTTTTGACCGTGCAAACAAAAGGGTCGGCTTCGCTGTGAGCTCCTGCGCAGGTGAGTGCACTCGGATCAGCTGCACTGGGTTAGGGTTAGGGTTGATTGTCCAGAGGGTGGCGCTGTTGTGGCAGCTGGTAGAAGGCAAGGCACGTTTATTTATAGAGCACCTTTCATACACAATAACCATTTTAAAGGGCTTTACAGAAACAACAGGAACCATAAAGAACAATTAGTTAAGATACATTAAAATAATTTATATGAAGACATGAAATGAATGTTTATGAAAGGTAAAGTGTAGCAGAGCCCTTCTACAGGAGGACAGCTTAGATTCGGAGACCTAAATGGGCTTGACACCATCCACACGGTGATGACCTCCTGCTCTTCTTCCTGTTGTTCCAGAGAGTAACGGGGAGCCGGTGTCTGAGATCGAGGGTCCGTTCCCGGCAGAAGGTGGCTGTGTGGGTGGTCTTTCGCTGCCGGAGCCTGTGCTGTGGGTGATTGCATATGCTCTGATGGGGCTATGTGCTCTGATCCTGCTGACCCTGCTGCTCCTGTTGCTCCTGCCCTGTAGCTGCCGTCGCCAACGAGACGGAGAGATAACTGACCAGTCCTCCCTCGTACGCCATCGCATCAAATGATGCCAGGGCCTGCCCTTGGGCTGAGGGACACCGAATGGGCCCTGGTCCTGACAAATCAGGTGGACTTCCTTCTTTAATTCATGATGTCAGAAGCTAAGCTTCAACCACAGAAGTGGTCATTACATTTATGGTCAGGAAAAATCCCTTAACCCCAAAAATACTTTACAGACTTTACAAGCAGATAACAACACACAGTTTACTTGGAAAACACAGGATAATGATCTCTCGGTCATCGATTTGTGGTAGCGATGGTGTCCACAGCACCGTGCTGATTCTGATTGTTCGGACACGGTTGTAGAAGCTGAATGTTTAAAACTGGTCGAGGTCGGAGTTAAACCTGCAGCTCAGCGTTTAGATCAGTGCACTCCTTCCAAACCGCGATCTCGATATGAACCACTCATCGCCCAGCCCTGGCAGGAGGTGCCCAAACATCTGCCTGTGGCTGTAAATGTGCGGTGAGATCCCAGCCGTCTGCTGTTTGACCGATGGAGACCACAGAGAGAACTGTATGAAGAGCACAACTCCAGGAGACAGAAGGTGATATGAAGACCATCCATGTCCAGAAGACACAGCTGTTTTTATTCTTCATCCTTTGGTGCTTTGGTGATTTTTGGTGAACCTTTTTAAATTTTGGAGATATATTTCAGACATTGCACATTTCCTCCAAGTTTTACCTGCCATTTTTTTTTATCAACCCTGGATTTCTGGTGTTTCTTGGTCACAGTTAAAATTATAAGCAGGTGTTTTTAGTTGTTGTGTAGTTTAAGTACGTTTTCATGAGTCGATTTATTAAAAAAAAAGAACCTGTAAAGTGATACCTTTTATTTATATTTCTAAAGTGGCAATCATTTCTTGAGGCGGAAAACTGGACAAAAGTCATACTGACATGAACCCGGTGAATTACTGATCCTTCAGTAACACCTGAAAGTGCCTCAGCGCTTCGGAGGTTTTATATTTGTGCACTCTAACTTTACACTGATCTATAAATTACTGCAAACCTCCGAGGAGTGAATGGTGTTTATGTAATAATTATAATTTAATATTTAACAGATGCCGAGGGTTGGTGGTAGTTGAATGTTAAGACGCTCAAATCAGCAGCTGCACTCATTGCAAAATTAAACTGAAATAAAATCTTTACCAAAGTGTGTTTCTGTGTATGTTTCATTCTGTTGCAGGTTCTTAGGGTCCTTGTGGGATGCTGTGGAAACTGTCCATAGGGTTGTGTGTCTCTCTCTCTCTCTCTGTCCAGGGTGTGTTCCAGCCACCCACTAATCTTTATGTATAATCTTTATGTACTGCTTTTAAACATAAATGCAGCTCAAACGGCTTCACAAAAAATTAATTATAATAAAAGTCATGGTTAAAAAGGAAAATTGAAGTGATTACAGATGAATGTCCACTTTAATATTCAATAAAATATATTTAAAGCTGTTGTGTGCGTGACATACTGAATATAAATGAAACAAATGTCAACAAAATCCCACGTTCATAACTTAAACATGTAACAGGTGGAACATTACAGCCGTAAACATTCAGAGCTGATAGCTTTAGATTCAAGTGCAGTTAGAACTAAAAAACAGTGCAGAAAGCCACAGTCCGTAACACACTCGGGTTCAGACAGCTGGGCCCAGGCTCTTATTTTATTTTTTTTTTTGTGGCTGCTGCTGCTGGTGTAGAGGTGAAAATGAGACGCACACAACTCACTGACAGTGCGTTTTCTCTTTAAAATACCATTTATTCAGGGCCACATACAGGATGGAGGAGAATTCATCTCTGATTTCAGCTGGTCCCAGGTCAGGGGCACAGCCTTATAACGGTTAAAAGAAGTGAGTGACTCGCCCTGAAGTCAAGCGCTGTGATATGAACGGAGCTGTGTAATTTCCATTGATCTGGATCAGTACGTTTACTAAAGTCATGAAATCTGCAGCGACAGAGAAACATTCCTGAATGGCTCAGACCCAGGCCTGCCAGCCAGGGAAGAGTCTGCTGAGGTTTTTGGGGTCGATGGCCTGCTGTATGAGGAGGTTAACCTGCCCACCCACGCTGAGCAGGGCCCCCTGCTCCACACCCTTCAGCTTCTCCTGCAGTCGCAGCAAAACCCGCTCCGCCACCTTGTTGAAGCTTTCAATGTCACTGCTGCCACAGGGGAAAAACAGATCAAAATATCATTAACTTTTTTAAATAGAACGACTTAAAATAGACTGTAAACACGGTTAAAGATTCTGTCCATGTTTTTGTGATGACACAAATATCACAACATTTAGATCCATCACACGTTTACACACTAACCCCGGCTGTCTAAATCTGGAGGACCCTCACTACAGGAAAGGCCCTCTCTGTGACTGCACCAATAGCACTACCTCTGGCTGTTGACTGAGACGAATCACAGCAATAATCCAGCAGTGCACACCCCTGATATAAATGGTGGCAGCTCCCCTGCCGGGCAGACATTCTCGTAAGCCTACTTTTCTCTCTTCAGATACAAGGAGAGAAGGCTGAGATTCTCACTCCTGATTCAGAGAGCTGGGACTATTTTCGTGTCATATGCTTTCAGATCTGGATCGAAGGAGAACGTAAACTCTGCAGCTGAGGGAAGCTCACACTGATGGTGTGGTGCTTGTATAAAATTATGTACATATTGTTAGAAGAAATATATAAACAAATAAAAATATATAGAAGGAGAAGAGAGAAATGGTTAAGGGGTCATTCCTTCCACCCAGATACAGTGAGACAGCACAACAGACAGGTAAACAACAACAACAACGACAACAGTAAACGCCATAGTGCTGATGATGAACCTGGATTTGCGGTGAGCATCTGACTCCTCTCCGGCCGGCGTGGGGTTCAGGGTGGTGTTCAGTTCCGCCTGCTCATCCTGCTGCTGCTGCAGGTAAAAGGCTTTCAGAGGATTCATTGTCCAATCAAACAAAGGGTCATACAGGAGCACCTGGCCACGCACACACACACACAATAAGAAAAGGAAACCATTTCACAGATGTCCTGCAGGTGGCCACTTCCAGAGAGATTCATGGTCACAGCTGCCCTACCTCCACTATGGTCAGGAGAACTTCTTGAGAACTTCTCATCACCTCCATTGTCTTCTCACAGCATCTTTAAAAAGACAGAGTGAATTCGTTATCAGTCTTTCAGTGCTGAAACATTTGGGCCCTGGAAATTACTACTGCATTAATTTTATAATTCAACAAACACTGTAAATACAGTTTAACCAGAGCATATAAAAATACATTTTCATCATCAGTGTGTGCTTCCTGTGCTTCTTATCCTTAAATTTAAAATACGATGATATGAGGAACACACCTCCTGAAGACTCCCTCCACTCCAGTGATCCCCATTCCATCCACAATGTCTCGGGACAGCCGGAATGGCACGGTCTCCGGGGTGGGTAAAATCTTCCCCTGCTCAAACGCAACACCTGCAGAACAACACGCAGCCTCATGATTAAAAACAAAAGATTTATTCACAAACTCTTCTCTTCTGTCTAAAGGTGTAAATATGACATTCATATTACATTATTATTCAGTATTTTAGAAGGTTTCTTAAATGATTTATGAAATATATTAAGTTAATGAAGTAAAAGGCTGTAAACCGGACTCACGTCCAGGGAAGTGCTTTTAGAAAATCCCACCCATACTCACCCAAGTCAATGTGGACCAGTTCTGCAGTCTGTTCGTCTATCAGGATGTTCTGAATGTGCCGATCCCCCAGTCCCACGATGTAGCCCACTGTAAACAACGTATACACCAATCAGCCACAAGATTAAAACCACTGGCAGGGGAAGTAACATTGATCATCTGCTCACAGAGCCCCCTGCTGAGGGGTGGTGGTGATAAACAGGGCGGCAGGTGAAGACTCAGGTTATTTATGGTATATTAGAACATCAATGGCTGCTGTTACTGAGGGGCTCTGTACCTATAGAAGACGTTGCTACACTGCGAGTGTACGCCAGCCTCTTCTCCATCCACACGGCAGGGTCCAGAAACCTCTCCATGCAGAAGTATCGGAACACGGGTCGAAAGTTCTGACAGACCTCAGTAAACGCCTGCAGCTTCACGTCAAACTCCATCCTCTGTGCTTCCTGAACCACAGCCAACAACCACACCACCATCGTACAGTTACAAACTACCAAGTGCAAAACTCTTACAGCACCTAGAAACATGACAGTGCTGAATTATCAAGCCCATTCATGTTTGGAAATCAGCCGGAAGGCTGTTACACACTGATTGTGGATTATTAGAGAAGCAGAATATAAACTGGAGCTTGTGTATAGCTGATGACATCTGCTACACACAAGAGACACTGAACACACACCTGTAAACAGTCTCTGTACTACATTTCAACATAAACAGTTTGTTTTGAAGCGTAACAATATTTTCAACAGCTCCACTGAATCCATCGTACCATCATTTTTTTGCGACAGGCCAAGTTTGTCCAATCTTTAGGTCGAAATCGTTTGTGCGCCCCCTTCTGGGGATCCACCAGAAATTCCCCTATGGGAACAGTACCAGAACACCACTCTAGAACCCCACTGCGCTGGGAGAATGGCACCACCTAAAAACACAGAGAATGGAGTCAGTGTCGATTTTGTGTGAATTTGTTCTTAACATTAAGTAACAGTAAGATTTTTTTAATAATTTCCAAGACATCACAGACCTTTTACCTTCCTAAAACACACTGTGGCCAACTTCTCAGTGCCACCTTCCAGTCAAACTCTAAATGCATCCATATATTCCTTACAGTGTAGTTTAATTCATTTTCATTGGCTGTTCAAACGTTTGCATGTGTCTGTATGATCAGGCTTTACTTTGTATCGGCGAATGTTGAGTTTCCTCTTGCGTGTCTCTGTGTTGCGCTGCAGGAGTATGGAGCACATCTGGAAAACCTGTTGCATCACGGCATCCTGCCTCAGATCGTCCTGACCCTGCAAATATTCACATCCACCATTAACACCAGACCACTCCGTTTACACTTCCTCACCTTAATATAAGATCCAGCCCCAACCCACAAAAATGTACTTGTTCGGATTTACCACTATTTCACCATCACCAGCAGTCCTTTAAACAACTTACAAATACTGACATTTACATCGTCACAGACTCTGGGCGCTGAAACAAGAGCAAAGGGAATCTAGGCAAGCCTGGTTTAGTCGGACCGCCATTAGCCAAATAACCACCGTCACAGAGGTGTTTGGGGTGTTTCAGAAACAGAAAAAGCCCAAAATGCACCCCATTGTCATTGGACGGTCTGGAGAAGCTTTGGTGCTTCATATCAATGTCTTTGTTTACAATAAAAACAAATGATTAACTTCAAAAACAGTTTATTTTGTCAGTTGCTGACTGTGTGTCAGATCACGGAAAGCCTGTTATTTTCTGTTCATACAAAGCTCCAAAAGCACAGTGTTGAGACGACATTAAAGCAACTCGTGTAACAGACAGCAACAAGATAACATTTAAGTTGATGAACATTTTTAAAACCAAGCTCCTTCACATTTTATGAACCAAGTATTCCAAGTAATAAATGAACAGGGCATTGCTGGGAACTACATATTTATTACTGTCTTACATTTCTATAAGGGTCTGACTGATAAAACGGCACTGTAATAAATTCACAGCCTCGTTTATTCTGAGTAACCCCTCGCTGTGGTGTTCTGGCTTTAATAATCCGGACTTTGCCCCGTTAAACAGTTAAACAAAAAGCTGTGCAGATGTAATTTACTCCAGAAAGTCAGTAACGGGTGTTTGAACCGTTTTTAAAATCCTCACTTTTACGAGCTGTCTCCTGCTCTTCCCATCAGAGCCCACACAGTCGATGATCTTGGGCAGGTTAACTCCTCCAGCGAGATGAAAGTGAGGTTTAAAGCAGCTGATGGTGACTAGATCCTCGTATTTACCTGAAGGATCTACCTGTTTTTAGAGGCAGAGGACACAAACATCAGTGACCTGTAAACACCTCTGTAGATGAGATGTTATCGATCGCCCCGTGATTAGACTCTGGTTCAGAAATTCACAGCCCATTTTTACCTTGATCTCCATGGTGGGGATAATAACGTCATCCAGATCTTTGATCCGCATCAGAGGCTGGTCTGTGGGGATGGGTATCGCCTCTGAACCAGAGCAGAACACAGAGCAGTTTTTACATGAAAATAGGCATTTTTTTCTCGATTCGATCTGAAGGCATCTCAATTCTGAGAGGACTTTTCTTTGTATTAAAGTTAACCCTTTCCCATCCCAATGCAACTATGTAAAATACAATGTACACAGGTCTGTTGTAGGCAGTTTGGACACCTTAAGAAAAACACCTCGTCATTCAGCCCCTGCCCTGACTGAGCCCAAATTCAACCAGGACTGAACGCACTTCCCTGAGAAACAGAACAAGGGACACTAACATACTCTTCTCGGTTTTATGCCGGCTCGCGTCCATGTACGCCAGGGTGATGTAGGCACTGCAAAGGCTTTCAATATCTCGGATCATCTGAGCCTTCTCCCTCCGCATCACGTTCATTATATTTTGTGCCACCTCAGCTCTTTCCTGCAGAACAGAACCACAAAGCCTCACTGATCAACACCTGTTCAGAGCATCACTAATCAATGATCTTTTTGGTGGCGAGTGTACGGCAGTGTTGGTGTGTTAGTAGGTGCAGAATGAATGGTTAGGCTCCTTAACTCTGAACATCCAGGGATATTTTGGAGAAAAGTGAAGTCTGTACAGTTCTAGGTTTGAAACAATGTTGCTGACCACAGCAACGTTTAATTATACAATTAAATAACAAATAAAAAGATCATTCATCTCTGATTCATCTGCAACCCTAACCCTAAATCCCAAGACCAGGATTTCTTTGGGACATGAGACCCACTGCAGGTTTTAGAGGTCTATTACAGCTCTAAAAAAGTGTGCAGTTCTGTGGACAGAATGTCTGAGCAGAGACAGAGACAGAAACAGGGAGAATCCCAGGTTTACCAGGTCCAGAGCGGAGGGCTGACGTGTGCTGCTTTTGCTCAGTCTGCTGCGTGAGAAGCTCTCGTCTTTGTTGGCGTTGACCAAAGCGAGGATGATGAAGAGAGTGTGATGAGGATGATCAATAGACACTTGACAGATCAGCTAATCACACACACACACACACACACACACAAAAGAGACCAAGACAGACTTTAAACACAGTGTGACACATGAATTAAAATTGGACCCTGAAACTTTACTTGTAGATAATTCCTGCAGTAAAATGTTTTGCACTGTGGTTCAGTTTTGGGGGAAAACAAAATAACATTTCCTCAGAATACTTTAAAGAGAAAGATTAGTTTTACAAAATGTGAATATTTCACGAGTCATACCTCAGTGAGGACGGTGTGGAAGTACACTTTGGTTCCCATGCGGGCCGCGAGCTGGTACATCAGCGGGAGGAACTTATAGGTGGGGATCTTTTTTACTCCTTTCTACCACATTCAAACAAAACAAACCCGCCACAAAGAGAAAGATTAAAACAATGACAAAGACACACATTGTTGTTTAGTTAATTACAGGGAAACCACTTTGCGGATTCTGTACGGAAATATACTACGCGTGTCTGGACTGTGGGAGAACACCAGAACACCATGCAGACACACTCCTTACAGACAGTGAACAGTCCACTGAACTCTGACATACAGCAGTTTCAATGATACCTTTATCATATCATTGACATCCTTGACGTCAGCGTTGTCCAGCCACAGCGAGACCAGTCGGAAGACCCATGTGTCGTGTTCCTCACCCAGTTCTAAACATCGGATGTAATTCTCCACGGCTTTGCAGAGGAACCGACTGCGGTCATCCTGCAGACTCTCCAAAGCTCTAATGTCCAGCTCCAGCTCCCTCTGGACCTTCACTGTATACCTGCACAGCAGGAGCCACAACTATCAAAGCAGCTCTGCCACTGGTGACGTGACCAAGACAATTACAATCATGTTGCATTATGATTTAGTGCTGACATAGGTTTCAAATACCCCCAACAGACCCCAAAAGACATCCACGTAATCTTCAGAGACAAACACTGTAGTAGAATGAGACACTGTGGGAGCCTCTGGAAGTAGCTCAAGACCTCAGTAGCAGGAGCTTTAAGGACTGGGTTTCTAATGGATGATGTTTAATAAACTGGAATGGCATATTATATGTTGCAAAAATATTCGAAAATAAGTTTCCAAAGCCCAGGCTGCTGCCTACTAGACACTGCTCACTAATATCACTGTATTACATAAACCCCAGTTCTTCAGATGGTGTGTCATTTACAGCTTTTTATAAAAACAGGGTCTGACAGAACAACGTCACCTAGAAATGGAACAGAATTTATGAGCTGACCTGTTGTTGGTGACTTTCCTCTCTTTCATGAGCTCCACCTCCTCTCTGGCCTTCTCCAGTAAAGCCTGTTTATTCTCAAATTCCGAGGATCTCATGTAGTTCTCGATACTCTGGAACTGAGCATCAGAGAAACGGGCCAGAGACAGAAAAGCTTGAGTCTGCTGGCTCTGCAGCTTCGGGTCTGGAATGCCAGCATGGCCCACGATCACCTCCACAGCCTGCAAACAAAATCAGAACAGACCTACATCATGTGATTTATCGACACAACAGAAAACACACCGTAGCACGTCATAAAACAACAAAACACATCAAATACAGAACTTAAATCTTCAGTTTAATATATAGAAATACAAAGATCTAACACGACTCCTAGATTCAACAAATTAACAGCGTTAGAACATAGTTGAGGAGCCAGGGAAGGTCACACCGCTGAATAAAAAATATCTTAAAGTTATCATTTTAAAAACAGTGATGTACACATAAAATATCGTAGTTACGTTCTGGAGCGCTTATGCGTCAATCCTTGGTGACAGTATCGTCACCTGGTGTAGGTAAAACCAACCAAATAACACAAAGTGCTCGTGCAAGGAGGAAACGAGCATGATATGTGGATATCAGTCAGTGGCTCATTAAGACACAATGACTCTGGAGCTCTGCGTCCAAAAACAGCTGCACTTGACCAAAGGCGTTCTTTAAAAATCAAGGAATAAAGGTCGACGTTAGTCTTATTTACCCTCTCCAGATAACTGTCCAGAATTACAGCAGGACTCTCCAGACAGGTCTCAGACAGCCAGCTTCCACAGAGCCTCAAACACTCTGCGTACACAGGCACCACAGCGGGGTTCACCTCCACCTCATCACGTAAACACACACAAACATAGTTAACTACTTCAGTAAACTCCCCACCAATGATGATTACGATTGATACACTTCAAGGCAAACCATACATGTTAGACCCGCCCCCCATCCCCACACATAAACACTCCAGACTAACCAGATCTTCTAGCTTGTTAATAATTTGTCGGAGTAAACCCAGAGCCAGACTCTGCTCCTTCTTCACCCAGAACACCTGAGCCTCTTCCAGCTGCCAGAACCAGGAGCTGACGGACCCCGAGCTCACACTGCTGTTCTGCTTCATCTGAAACACGGCCCGCTCCGCGAGCTACGAAATAAACCATGCGTCAGAACTGCACTGCATCTCTGTTCATTTATACGCAGTTTGAATGAAATGTCCATTTCTGGTAAAAATGAAAATGCAAGGAAATGAATTGATTTGATGTGAGTTTAATATCAAAATAAATAATTAATGGCTAGGCACCTCGACATCCTGGAACAGGAACATTTCAAAATAAAAGGATTTTTATAGGATTGATATTGGTATTTATAAGAAAGACAGACACAATGACAAACTGTGACAGACACGGTTCCCATTATAAAGCAAACCTGAGTGTTTCCTGCTGAGCGCGCCAACCTGCACAGCTCCATGAGGTGAGAGGAGTAGGCAGAGTTAAGGTAGATCTTCCTCTCTAGATCAGTCTCAGATGTGAGGAGTGTTTCCTGAACTGAGGAGCGCAGGGCCAGGATGGGCTCGATCAGCCTGAAATCACTGTCTGATAAAAGCTCTAAATGTTGACTCCATTTACTGTACACCTCCACCAGCTCAGAGTCAGACACAGGCCTACAGGAGACACATAGCAGGGTGGGGTTGGCTGGGATAATATAAAAGCGGTGTGATGTGTCTTTAAACGATATATGGAGGAGCAGCATGTGTTTTTATCAGTGCACATGGAAAAGAGTTGTTGGCACAGATTTTTAGTGTTAGGGTCTGCTCCTGTTCTTATTGTCATGGCTGTTATTGATGATACAGAAAGTGAATGAAGTGCAGTCAGTGTTGTGTCTGTCATCTCACTGTGAGAACAGCAGTTTGACACTTTGGAGTTCCTCAATCATCTGCAAACTACAGAGCGTGGGGTAGAGGGAGGATACTGCTTCCAGACTGTCCCGACACAGCTCCTCCACGCAGTAACCTCTGGTGGGTAAAAACACACACAAAATTGTAAAGCAATAGACAATGACAGTTTCAGTTTCAACAGTTTGATTTTGTCTACAGAAGTGGCACATTTCCACTGTCCACAAAATCCCTTCTCCCATTGGTGCCTCTATTAAATATCTCCATGTGGGCTACCTCGCATACTCCAGAGTCTTTTCAAACAACGTGAGGTCTTTGTCCTTCAGAGCCTGCAGCACAGTAAACATCGACTCGTTGAAGCCAGGATTCAGTTTCTCACTCCTGCAAAATAAAGGTGGAAATTAAAATTCAGGCTGTCTCCACTCAGACTCCATACATTATAGTTGAATCAGACTTCACGTCAGAGCAGCAGACTCCAGAGGAAGTGTCTTTAGTGATTATGACAGAAATTTGGAAAATTGTTGCTGCTGTGCCTTGTGAAGAACAAAGTATTTCCAAATCTACTGAACATCACTGGATCCTCTGAAATACAAGTTCATCAATCATGAACACCGGCCCCAGCCTGGGGGTGAGGTCACCAGTCTTTAGACGGCAGCCCCTTATGCAGCAACATTAGCTTAACTACAGGAGGCAGGACACCTGGTTTTAGACCACAATAATTTATTAATATGGTGCAGGGCCTCCTTTTGCGGACAATACAGCGTCAGTTCGTCTTGGGAATGACATATACAAGTCCTGCACAGTGGTCAGAGGGATTTGAAGTCTTCTTGCAGGATAGTGGCCATGTCTCTACGTGATGCTGGTGGAGGAAAACGTTTCCTGACTCGCTCCTCCAAAACACCCCAAAGTGGCTCAATAATATTTAGATCTGGTGACTGTGCAGGCCATGGGAGATGTTCAACTTCACTTTCATGTTCATCAAACCAGTCTTTCACCAGTCTCGCTGTGTGTGTTGGTGCGTTGTCATCCTGATACACGGCACCGCCTTCAGGACACAGTGTTTGAACCATTGGATGCACATGGTCTTACTGGTGCAGTGTGTAGTTAATGAAGATTGTCCACCAGGCTGCTCCAGTTTAGCCATGAAACCTCCCACACTACAATGACAGGGGTTTCACTTTCATTGTCTAACCTCTGTATATTGTCTCCTTTATAATATTGTGATTCTGAGGATATGATTTGGAACAGTTCTGTTCATTAGAGTAAAACCCCACTTTTTGTGTTCAAGAAATTCAGTCAAGGCCTCAGAATTCAAAATAAGAGCATGACGCCTACTACGGAAACACACAGTTACACATATCCCAGCCCCTTCCTACCATCCTGGCAGATCTTTGTCCCACTGTGTGGTCCTCCACGCCGCCTGGAAGTGAAGTTCTCGGAGCTCAGGCCCCCACTCGATCCTCTCTCTCTCCAAACCTGCCAGATATATGTTGAGGATTCCACACAGACCCAGGTTCTGCAGACCCTGGATCAGAACACAGTTATACAGCAGATTTACTCCAGGGTTCATTTATTTCAGGCAAACCTGAGGCCACCTTCCACATATTTTTATTAATTAATGTCTATATTAGAGCGATAAATACTGATATTGTGAATGCAAAAGTCATGTACTTCATACAGACAAATATTACCAGGCCGCCATTATAAATAAGAATATTTTTAATGATAACTATGGCCTTGTGTTAGAAACTCATCCAAAGGGACCAAAACTTCAATCTTCTCTAAGTTACCCTCTGTAGCCGGATCCAGGGAACTCAAGAGACGCTGACTCCAGGGAAGTGCATCAAGAGAGTTCTTCAGATCTGGCTGCAGAGGACGGAGGGCAATTTAAAGGAGAATTTAGGATCAATTTGACCTACCCCTTTAACGACAGCAGCAATGTTGTCTAGCTGATGATCTCTGAACGAACAGAACTGATGTTAGCAACAATGCAAAACAAATTACAGCGGGAATGAGACTAGAATCCAGCTCTTTTGAGATTCAATATCTTTCAGGTTTCCCTTGACGGTCTCAGACTATACAATAAAACCCAATGTACATGAGGTAGTGCCTAGTGATTTTAGATTCTCGAAATACTTTGACTTTAATCTTAAAACAATTATGAATAATTATTTTATTTAAAAATCATTACAACTTTACAACTTTTCTCTGTTTTCTTTCCGGCTGGTGTCTGGCCACACGCTGAAGACTGAAATCAGTGAGCTGGCCCCTTGATCAAAGGACTCGAGGACCCCTGTTCCAGGGTAAATAGTACTTTGGTAAGAATTACACCATTTTTATTCTGATTAAATGTTCTTCTGCCCCTGTGTAACATCTAGAGAACTGTTAACTTCAGCATCACAGCTGTCCTTTTCATATAAAAATATAGCTACTGACACCGAAGGACTGTTTCTGAATGTGGTGTTGTTTACAATCAGACCGTACCTCCACTATCCCGACCTGCCTTGTGACCTCAGGAAGATAGGAATGCAGGTCGTACGAGGCCACTGCCTTCCCCCACATGGCCTCGTGCTCATACGTCCTGATCCTGACTCCACAAACACACAAGAACATTCATAAAAGTCGAAAAACGCAGTCACATATACAATACAATTTTTGCCCTGAATTCAAGGAAGAGGGGAGAGGGAGGGGGTGGTTCCCTACCCTCTTTCAAAAGTTTCATGGTGCAGTTTCTGAAGTGCTGAGCTCGGAATAGCAGTGACAGAGGCTCTATTCTCTCTAGTACAACTAAGTGGAACATCATAATTATTTTGAGTCTGTAATTTTAAGTTAAAAATATTACCTAGTTTTTGCTTTTCTCAAGTCAGTTAACATGTTCAGAGATACTATTCTAATGGTTATACCTCGGATTGCAGCTTCAGCTGTCGCTGAGACAAAAACTCAGGTGTGGAAAGAGTTTGGCGAGGACATGGAAAACGACTTTGAGTCGGCTCCTAGAAGGTTCTGACAAACTGTCAGGCAGCTCAAGAGAGGAAAGCAGTTTTCCAATACTGTTTATGGTGGGGCTGGGGTGTAGTTAAACCTCAACTGGGAAGGATTTTCTCAATCCCACCAAGACGCCTTCTACAGAGAAAGCAGAGTTTGGGGACTCGTCTATCACCCAGGCTCAGGTGGCCGAGGTAGTCAGAAAACTCCTTGGGGGTCGAGTTCCTCAAGGCTCTGGATGTTGTGGGGCTGTCCTGGCTGACACGGCTTTGTAACATCCCGTGGACATCAGAGGCAGTGCCTCTGGATTGGCAGACAGGGGTGGGGGTTCCCCTTTTTAAGAAGAGTCCATCCTGGTCATGGAACACTGGATGTGTGGAAGCTTGCTCAACCAGTCCACATGTGCTTTGTGGATCTAGAGAAGGCATTCAGATACATCTCTCTGGTATTCTGTTGGGATGCCCTGGGAATATGGGGTCCTGAGCTTATTGTTATGAGCTATCCAGTCTCTATATAAACAGAGCAGAGGCTTGGCAGTAAGGCAGACTGGTTGCCAGTTGAGGTTGCACTTCCCGTTGTCATTGGTTCTTTTAAAAACTTTTATGGACAGAATTTTTTTGGCATAGCCAAGTACCAGGGATCTCAGGAGTCCATGTCCGCTTTTCGCAGATGATGTGGTCCTGTTGACTTCATTAGGCCAAAGAGGTTGTGGTGCACAAAGAGCTGAGCCAAAAAGCAAAGCTCTCGATTTACCGTTCAGTCTATGTCCCAACTCTCAGTTATGGTCATGAGCTTAAAACTGCAATGACTGAAAGAATGAGGTCGCGGGTACAAACGGCTGAAATGAGTTTCCTCAGCAGGATGTCTGGACTTTCCCTTCGACACAGGGTGAGGAGTTCAGACATCTGGGAGAGACTCAGAGTGGAGCCACTGCTCCTCCAAGTCGAGAGGAGCCAGTAAAGGTGGTCTGAGCATCTGGTGAGGTGTTTCAGGTACCCAGAACAAGCTGGAGAGATTACATTTCTCGACTGGCCTGGCAAATGCCTCTGTATCCCTCCAGAAGAGCTGGAAGAGATGGCTAAGGAGAGGGAGGTCTAGGTTTCTTTACTTGGACTGCTGCCCCATAACCTGAACCCAGATATGCGGTAAAAAGGATGGATGGATGGATGGATGGATGCACAAACCACATTATTCACAGACAATGACTTGAAAAGAGATATTCTTAAACATCTTTAAACAAATACCTTTCAAACTATTAAGTCTGGTGTTAGGGTTAGGGAAAGATCAGGTGTGTGATGTAGATTTTGTGCCACACTTTGCCTGCTATGTGAACAAAGTCAAATTTTAGACAAACATGAGGATGCGGAAATAAAGGGATTAACCTGGTTAGAGGATTGATCAGTTTTCCTCCTCCACATCCATAAAGACTGTCAGGTTCTCCAATGCTCCTGTACACCTCTATCAACAGATCCTGCAAGAACAACAGAGCTGGAGCTCATTTCCTCCTCACGCCTGCAAATAAAGTCACCTACACAAAGTATAAAGAGGTACCTGAAGACTAATGCCAGAGTCTTCCACACTGTTCTCCAACATGCTGCCAATGGACAGGTTCTGGCTGCTGTCATCAAACGTGATTTTTCTTGAGGTTCTAGACTGAGCACTGGAGTAACACAGGCAAACCGCACAGCAGCAAAAAAAGAGCATTAGGCTGATGTGTGTTTGGCCTTGGTTTCATGTAAACAGATGTTAGAGACGGCCTCTCACGCAGTTAGAAGGTGACGGACCAAAAATTCTTCGATTTTATTAAACAAGCCTGCATAGAGATGGCGCAGCTGAGGTAATCTGCCTCATATCTTCTCCATCCGTGAGTTAGAACAGAAGACTCTCCTGGGCTAGAGGTGATTGCATAACGGTCAAGGCTCAGGACATCCATGAGAAAGCTGAACTTCTTAGGATGAAAGCACCTGAGCATGACATTTCTAAACCAAACCAATGACTAATGGAGCTCAAAGCAGAGAATGCTAGATAAAAAAAAAATAAATAAAAGATAAATACTGATCTACTCAAAGACTCCAGAGAAGTGCTGCGAGTCCTACCTGCGCTTCTCCTCCAGGTTGGTCCGGATGTTGTCAATATAGATCTCAGAGTAAAGCAGCGCTGTGAAATGAGCTGAACACAGCTGAGCGGCTCGGGCAACTTCCAGATAATTCAGATCCAGCCAAAAGTTGGACTCACGCACAGTTCCATACTCAGAACTGGGGGGGGGGGAGAAAATTAATAAATAACTAAATAACACTCATCAATCGGCTAAAGAGAACTAGACGGCTAAAGAGAACCAAACCATCAACCCATCCATGACATGGAGAGGACCAGAAAGAAGAGGAGAAATTACAAACCTCCCTGGTCTTAGTGGATGACTCTGCTGCCGGAGGTAGTCAATGACTGCTAGCATGGTACGCAGAGAGCATTTATCTGGCTGTGTTTGTCTGGTAGCGTCTGCTTCTGCTGTTGAGACAAAATTGGAAAATCTGAGCAAAACTCACAATTTAGGTGCACACTGCAAAACTAGACAAGGCCCCAAACTATAAATACATGAGCCATTTTATAAATAAGGTTAGAGTGCAATATTCAACACATAATAATATTCTTATCTGGACATGTAACGTTTTAGATGCACAATTGTTATGTATAAATGCAGAGTGGCTCTATTTTTACCAGTGGCCACTTTCGCTTTGATCTCAGGCTGAATTAGATGTTTGTAAATCTGTGGATTTATTGTGTAAAGTTGAAGTTGTTATCCTCAGAGCATCAGGGTTTTAACACCCAACTCAAAAACAGAAATGAATGAAAGCTGCTGAGTGTTCAACCTTCTATTCTAACGACAGAATTCTCCAAATATTTTTATAATCAATATATTACTGATATCGAGAAAAGCCTATTAAAAATACACAACAAACTCTCTGAAATAAAAACTCTTTCATTCACAAGAGACATACGCTATTTTGACCAGGCCCTTATTTTGAGGCTCATTAGAACAGAGAGAAGCCTTGTTTTGTTAAGAAAGTGAGGATTCTGATGTCATTTCCTTTGTTACAGAGTTTATTTACATACTGTGTCCTTTAACAATACTGTTATTCTTTCAATAATGTCCACTTAATATCCCCCACCCCTAAGGGATCTGCACCTGAATCGAGGGGCATGGGTGTGGTAGTACGGCTGGTGGAATTAACCGGTCTTAAGCAGCTGCTGAAGAAGTTCTGTATGTGTGTGGAGAGGAGTTCCTTCCAGGAGCCCGTAGTGTCCCCTAGGAGCATGTCATGGATGAAGAGGGGCAGGATCCTCTGGCAAAAATCTGTCTTTACCTGCAGCAAGAGGTTAGTGAGATTAGTAATGAGATGTGTACAATGTTCGAAACCTATCCTCAAAATAACGACCAGCAAGCCGTGTGTTTATACACACACACACACACACACACACACACATATATACATACATATATATATATATATATATATATATATATATATATATATATATATAGTGTGACTTTTAACACCATTAGAGCTTTTATTGCTCAGTTTATCTTTTGGATTCTGCTCGTCTATAATTAATTAAATGCTAAAATTTTAAAAATCACAGACGACCAATCACAAAAGGGCACCCCAGAAATGTAAAAGAAATCAGATTTTAAAAAATATGAATGGCTAAAATAGAGCATTACTCTGTATTGTACTTGAGTAGAAGAATTTAAAACAGTACACAGACTTAAGGTAATGTACAGATTTATCACAACACACACACACACACAGTTAGGGATAGGATCACAACTATTTCTTGATTTTACAGGAACGTTAATAAAACCAATCTGTTACCGAGAACTCCGGTCCGGTTTATACATCAGTTACACACAGAAAGAAGAGAGACAGGTGCTGTAATACTTCAGTATTTTGCTCTTGACCCGTATCTAAGTCATTGGTAATGTGTTTTTAGTAATTCTGCTGGAATACCTCACAGAGCTGTCTGGTTGTTAGCAGTGCTTCATTTTGGACTCCTCCACTGTCCAGTAAAGCCACACACAGGTTTCTCAGCCAGTCTTCGTGCTGACCAGGATTTACCCTCCACAGTTCCACTCTGTCCAGATCTCCAGACACAGGGGTCACGTCCATTCGCACGGGCTGTTCCTACATTGAAAAGGATGCATGTATTAAAATAACACGTTCATGTGTCTGTTAAAAGCCTAAAAGTGGCCCCTCAATAATATATTTTTTTTATTAACTGAACATTAGCATAAACTACGTGAAAAATGCCTGATCATCACGGCCAGTAAAGAAGCATATGTAGATTGTCAGGTCCATCTCTAAGAATCTAATCCACTAGACCACAGTCAACAGACTCACTCTGAAACGCAATGTGGGTGTGGTTCTAAATATAAATCCCTGCTGCGTAAAGACAACTTAACAAAAGCCATAAAGTGTATGTGACTTAAACAAAATAAAGCTTAAACAGTTACATGTACACGGTATGTACACTAGTTCACATCATCTAAATCCCTACCTTCCTTTTGGCAGAGCGGAAGGGGCAGATGTAGAGCAACATTGGGTCTCTGTGGCTTTTGTACATTTCCCAAAAGTCCAGGCCTTGCTGCGTGGCCAGAACGTCCTTTAAACACAGAGCAGCTGCCTGACGGACAGAAATACTGAAAAGCACAGACAAACACTTGTCAGAGACAAACATAGTGGATGAAGATCTAGACTCTCTATCTGCCACAAACAGCCCACGATCCATGACGGCACGTCTGACGGTCAGTGCAGTGTGGGGTCACATTACGGCTCTGCATCGTTTGTATATGTTCGGTTCAGCGCAAAGTAACAAACACGACCCAAAGACAAATTTATGGCTGATTATTTTTAATGAAATGTCGCAGTTCTCCACCAAAATCTCCCAACTCAAGTCTGACCTGCGTACATCGACTGAGGACGTTTCTGCTACCTGTGGTGTGTCAGTGCATTGTCCATGCAGCTGAGGATGATGAAGATCCACTGAGGCAGAATGTCAGGGTAAAGTGCAGCAGCCTGAGTGTAGATCTGGTCTTTCCCATGATGCAGTGCGATGGTAGACAAATCCACAGGCCCTAGCTCTCCTAAACAACCCCCAACAGCCTCTAAAACACAGACACACAGAATATCAAAGCTTTAACTAGCACCAACACTTAAAAATGGGTTCTGAGAAAGCCACCCACAATTAATACAGTAACACTGCACTGGCACTTCACTGCTGTGCTGGAATTACCGCATCCATGCATCTACACAGTACACATCTTGACCACTATACATTCTGTTTATAACATACAGTCCTTACAGTAGCTTACATCCACATAAATTATCAAAATATATAAGCAAATAATAAAAGCATGTAACACAACTTTATTGATCCCAGAAGGGTCAATGGTTTCTTCTCTTACTACTCCTTCTGTGTGATTGTGCTTAACATTCTGTAGATTCTTGCAGACACACTGACATTCACAGCTCCAGGAGCTCATCTACATGCTGTGTGCATCCATTAAAAGGTTGATTGATGCTGATCAGGTGAAATATGGGCAAGAAACAAGCTCAACACATGACGGATGACAGATGAAGAACTATTAAATCCTGGTGAATTTGGACAAATATTTCGTTCTCTACAGAACAAGGTCTAAAGGGAGCCGGTGAAGTCGCCCCATGCTCACCCAGGATCTCTCTGCCTCCGGGGTGATTAGCTGCCAGTTTGCAGAGCTGCATGAGATTCAAAACAAGCTTCACCAGGACACTTCCAGCCGGGTCAGCTACACAAACGAACAGATTGAGAATTACGGATATGGAATTAACGTAAAACCACATTTTATCACTGCAGTTTTTTTCTGAACAATTTTAATTGGAGATTAATAAAGTGGATCAACACCAAGGTTTAGTGAGAGACGACAGTAAAGACGTAGGAGTGTGTTTCTGACCATGACATTCTTTCAGCAGCTGTCCGATCTGCTGTTTGTGTGTATAAAGCTGTCTCTTTAAATCTTTCAAACCCTCCAATCTCGTGAGAGGCAGCGAGCCACAGGACGTAACAGACAGGAAGTGCTCGATCTCCTACAGAATACAAAACACACACACAAAGAAAAAGGAAATATTAAAAGCAATAACCGTAGTTTCACAGCTGAGAACTTTCAACTGGATTAAGGGCAGCACATGGTGTGAAACATGAAATGTTGAATGTGAAAACCCCGATGCTCTTCCAACTTCTCAGATCTCAGAAAAACAAGACAGTTTGGTGAAAGTTATGTTTTGTGAACTTATATTTTCACTGTATCATCTTGTTCACTCCCAACATCAGCCCATCTCTAACACCTGAACCCAAGTTCAGAGTCCAGTGTCTGTTTAATTTAACATTCAAATTGTAAACCACTGTGAACGGAGAGCAGATGTGAACAGATGCTGTTGTCTGACCTGTCTAAGGCAGAATCCTCCCCCTCTGTATTTGAGAGCACGCTGCGCTGCCCTCAGCTCTCTGAACACTGGTTTATCAGGGAAAGGCTCCAGCAGAGGAATAGCTCTCCTCAGGAAACTGTTTTCGGGATTATCCAGCACCAAATATTTCAGCAGATGCAGAACCTTTCACACAGAGCACAGAATAAACAGAGGTTCTCGTGATTAACGCTGAAGACAAATACCAACTGTCTTCCGTTTTAGGAACTGTTGTACATCAGTTTCTGAGTTGTTCTCTGCACTGACCAGTTAAGGTTTCTATTAACTTACCTGTGGCGTAATATAGGAGTTCTGCGTGACCTGAGCTGTTAGAGTACCAACAATGACCTGCAGATGGCTCTCTAGCGCATCATCACAGAAGAGGACTGCGGTTTTGCAGACAGTGGTCAGCAGATCACAACAAAGGGCAAGACTTCGCCTGGAAACTTCGTCCTGCTGCACTGACCTGAGGGCAGACACCTGGACAGTTAGGACTCAAAGTAAAGTACTAAACCTCAGTTAGCACTCTGCATTGTCTTTTCACATAAGAACTCTAGAAAATGTTGGGAAAATCAGGTCGTTGTCCTTTCACACATGTAGCGAACAGCCAGAGATGCTTCATTTCAGTAATGTTTTCACAGCTGGAAATATTCTGTGTGGTGTCCAGTATGTGCAGGAAGAATGCCATGAACACACCAGCCCTCTGGAATATTCCTGACTTTGTTCACACAGGGCTCTCTTTGACATTACCCTGAGACTTCTGAGTCGCCAATCCATCTATTAACATGTTTTTGGACTGTGGGAGGAAACCAAAGGAAACCCTCGCAGATACAAACTCCTCACAGACTGTGACCTACCTGCTGCACCACTGTGCACATGTCTGGGCATTCATTTGTGTTCACACATGGGGCAGCACGGTGGAGCAGCAGGTAGGTGGCGCAGTCACACAGCTCCAGGGACCTGGTGGCTGTGGGTTCAAGTCCCGCTCCGGGTGACTGTCTGTGAGGAGTGTGGTGTGTTCGCGTGGGTTTCCTCCGGGTGACTGTCTGTGAGGAGTGTGGTGTGTTCTCTCTGTGTCTGTGTGGGTTTCCTCCGGGTGACTGTCTGTGAAGAGTGTGGTGTGTTCTCTCTGTGTCTGCGTTGGTTTCCTCCGGGTGACTGTCTGTGAGGAGTGTGGTGTGTTCTCTCTGTGTCTGTGTGGGTTTCCTCCGGGTGACTGTCTGTGAGGAGTGTGGTGTGTTCTCTCTGTGTCTGTGTGGGTTTCCTCCGGGTGACTGTCTGTGAGGAGTGTGGTGTGTTCTCTCTGTGTCTGTGTGGGTTTCCTCCAGGTGACTGTCTGTGAAGAGTGTGGTGTGTTCTCTCTGTGTCTGCGTGGGTTTCCTCCAGGTGCTCCGGTTTCCTCCCACAGTCCAAAAACACAGGTTGGTAGGTGGATTGGTGACTCAAGTGTCTGAAGGTGTGAGTGTGTGAGTGAATGTATGTGTGTTGCCCTGTGAAGGACTGGTGCCCCCTCCAGGGTGTATTCCCGCCTTGCGCCCAATGATTCCAGGTAGGCTCTGGACCCACCGCGACCCTGAACTGGATAAGGGTTACAGATAATGAATGAATGAATGTTCACACATGGATACAGGGCAAGCAAGTTTTTGTACTTTAAAAGAGAGCAAGGACTCGGGGTAGCACTAATGTCTTTCATTCTTTGTCTGTGACTGTTGTTTCAGTACAGGACGTGTCCAGAGCCTACCCGGAATCATTGGGCACAAGGTAGGAAGGGACTAATTTCCTTAGGACCAAAAGGTGTGCTTTACCTCATACATCCCAATAGCCTTACACCCACATAGTGTGGTGTTTGTGTTTATTTTTGTATGTGTGTGTGGTGTGTGTATATGCAAACCTGCTGTTGATGTGGTGTATGAGGGTGTAGATTATGTCTCTGAGCACAAAAGCCCATGCTCCCCCCAGTCCGTCCTTCACCTCACACAGCAACAGGTTGACGAACAGGTGATACATCATCAGGATACGGTGCCTTTCATAAGCATTGGTCGTCTCTGCCACTTTCTGACAAATGGAGGCCAGAATCTTTTGCATGGAAACCTGTTACAGAACAATGTCTGAGGAGTCAAGAAGTTTCACTCAAGGCCTGTTGATGCAGGCGTGTTCCCAAGGTGCTGTAAATGATCAGCTTTTGTACGAGTAACATCTAGGCAAAAACTTATACTCTTAATACACACATCACAGAGATTTACTTAATCTCACAAGCACCAAAATCATTTCATTTTACTGAATGGAGAAGAGAACTCTCTGCTGGATTTAAACCGTATGAAATTTAATTTTCAGAAGCAGCTCAAAATCAGTCAGTCAGTGATGATTGTGTAATAGCCTTACTGGAGTCTTGGAGAGAATGGTGACCAGAGATTTGTGAGTGGTGCTGTGGCACTTGCTGAGGTAATCCAACGTAGCTTTGATCACAGTTGAGCTGAAGAAAGGAGGATTGGGGGCAGGATCCAGTTCTCTGGAAATAAAGACATGACATTCCCTGCTCAGGACTGCCAGACCATCCCTGTCTATAAAGTAAATTATATCTACTTTTTGTCCCCTCTCAGCATTCTGAATTAACTTCTTAGGGACATGTCTTTTTGGAATAATTCAGCGCTAGGAAAAATAAATGTAAAATTTTAAAATAAAATGCATTAAAAATAAATTAGTTTTAGCATTTAATTATTATTTATTATGAGAAGACACAACATTTCTCTCATCAGCAGCGCAGGAATGAGCTTCAAATCAGATTCAGCGTTATGTTCTCAACTCTACAAACATATTTTAGTCATTACCCAATGAACTTCTGCAGGTCTCCTCTGTCCGTTGCGCTTGTACCTGCTCCCTCATACAGTGTCATCAACAGCTCCACCACGATTTCTGCCAGGTTTCCACAGATCAGACTGTCGATCCGCTTTAAAAGAGGTACCATAACGTTTTGGATATTTTATTTATGGAGTAGAGATGACTGACCCAACACTAGGGCTGTGCCACGGCGTATTATTCACAATAATATCATCATCATTTTTAAAAGTCAATATCGTGATATTCTAACGTTTAACTAACGACCTCATGCAATTAGCCATAATATGGCCTACGTTCTTTTTATGAGTCGTTTAGGCAGTGATGTACGATGGAAAGTGGCTCAGAATGATTGAAATAAAATTTTTTATTAAATAAAACCATTTAATATTTTAATATGTATTACATTTTTAATATAATTAATATTTTTGAAAGTGAGATCCTGCCTCAAGTGGAGGAGTTTAAATACCCCGGGGTCTTGTTCACGAGTGAGGGAAAGATGGAGCGGGAGATTGACAGGCGGATCGGTGCAGCGTCAGCAGTAAAGCGGGCTCGGTACCGGTCTGTTGTGGTGAAGAGAGAGCTGAGCAGAAAAGCAAAGCTCTCGATTTACCATTCAATCTACGTCCCAACCCTCACCTATGGTCACGAGCTTTGGATAGTGACTGAAAGAACGAGATCGGGGGTACAAGCGGCTGAACTGAGTTTTCTGCGCAGGGCGTCTCCTGGACTCTCCCTTAGAGACAGGGTTAGGAGCTCGGACGTCCGAGTGGAGACGCTGCTCCTCCACGGAGCCAGGTGACCAAGAACACGCTGGAGAGACTAAATGTCTCGACCGCGGACGCCGCGGTATACCCCCGGAGGAGCTGGAGGCGGTGGCTGGGGAGAGGGAGGTCCGAGTTTCTTTTTTCCGACTACTTCCCACCGCGACCTGGACCCGGATAAGCAGTAGATAATGGATGGATGGATGGATGGATGGATATAATTAATATTATTTTTTTTTGTTGCAACACTATGTTCTTGAAATTAATGCAAGTATTTTTCATTGTTTTTTGTAATATCACCAAGGATATCATTATCGTGAAAAAACCCTAAAATATTGTGATATTATTTTAGGGCCATATCGCCCACCCCTAGCCGACACACTGCAAATTCAGAAATGCTGCCAAAGACATCCCCACACAGCAGAAGCACATACAATACACAGGTGGAACATACTCAATCCTAGCCATAGCAACTACCACAAAAAAACAGCACATTTCTCATGTCTGTGATACACTATATGGCCAAAAATGAGAGGACTCAGCTCCTCATCATGTCACCATCTAAATAATACAGGATGCAACACACGATTAAATACTCAGTGCATACAAACTTTCCCAAGGTGCAGATGGCGAGACTGTGTTTCTTTGCCATGTGTAAAAAGGAATGAGCAAACCCTGCGCTTTGTTCCGTTTTAGTTACGTTAGAGCATTTAGAAGCTTTCCACCCCCTTTTTGTGTTGATTTCCGTTTTGTTGACACTTGCACATTGAAGGTGCTCCCACCTGTTTCCCGAGGCAATCTTTGTCCTTCAGCAGGTCGTAAACCTTGTGGGCCTTCTCCCTCTGCTGTGCAGCCTCTGTGTCCTGTTCGGGGAGAGCAAAGTGCGGCAGGATGTTCACCATGATCTTCGGGAAACAATCTGCCAGGAGCTTCTTCCAGTCCTCGTTAAGAACTTCGCCGACAGACCTCACCTGCTCAAAGTCATTGAGGAAGACCAGGTGTGGAATGAGCACCTGATAAGATGACCTGAAACGGACAACAAACAGAAGAGCACACAGTAACGAGCAGTGACAATACATCAAAACATCTGCACCAGGAAGAGGTATGTCCCGTTTCAGGGTGAGAGAGTTAAGGAGTAAAGGAGGTTACAAGGCAGTTAATAAAATGGTAGATGTGGGTAAATGGCAGCAGCCTGTAAAAACTGTACCTGTAGAACTCCTCCATGCTGCTGTAATTGAGCAGGGTATACGGGAAGGACTGCAGAGTGTAGCTGGGGTCTGTCTCGCTCTGCCTCAGCCACTCGGCCACCAGGTAATACAGGTGAGAGCAGACGAAGGCTTTAGCATTCCTGTAGCCCAGAGAATGAGATACACTGCCCAGAACCTACACAGGAACCACACAAACTCCTTTAACTCAGTCCTCCTCTGCTCAACTCAACTCCTCTTTGTTCACAGTTACATACAAGAAAAATCACCTCTAACGCCTTAAAGTGGCTTAGATTTAACTCCACGGTTTTATTTTTAGTAAAATCGAATATTGTTCATTTTCAGAATCTTATTTGATACCAATGCTATTACAAAGTCATTGTGCTTCCTCTTTCTCTAAGGTGCTCTGTACCTTTTTAATGAACTGCTCTTGGATGCTGTTCTCCTTGTATGAGCGCAAGAGTGCAAAGAGTGCCTGTTTTTCACACACTGGGCTGCAGCACATGACCATGGAGAGACTCTTCAGCAGCGTGGCCCGACGGTTAAAGAGCTCATCAGGGAGGTGCTCTGGGGTTGCGCTCTGGAAATATAGTCTTTAAATATCATTCCATTTTCAGAGCAAAAAACAAACAACAAAATCTCCTAAACACCAGCTTTACATGAGAAGGAACATATCTCTTATTTTTTAAACAGAAGAGAGAGTAAATTGAAGGGAATTTCAAGTCATTTTGCATGACTTCTTTAGGACCATACTCTGTTTATTTTTCAAGACATTGATTATGTGTAAATGATGAATAAATATCACTAAATATGAGGATGTGTTTTCAGACAGAGACAGAATCATGGTATGATCAAGTAGCTCTAGAACTCTGAACCTCTCCCTGGAGGGAAATGTGGTACAACATCTTATTAAGCTTGACTCAGTCAAGTATTAAAACTAAGTTTAATTCTTTGAGAACAAGCAAGTTTTTAAAAGTATGTTTAATATATTTACCTGGACGTTCATTCCCTCCTGAGCTTTCAGGTAAATGTTCTCAAAAGCCTTCTGCTGGTGTTTAAGAGGGAGCATTTTTTTCTGAACAGACTTCTCCAAGAACAACCTGTAATACAACAGCTCACATTTATACACCACATCCACAAGTGTTTAATGCAACAAGCAAAACATACAAAAAAAAAACAAAAAAAAAAAACACACATATATCCAGCTAATCAGGGTCAAATTTGCTCCATAAATGGAGTCCCCCAAGATCACTGATGGGATGGGAAGGGGGTTAAATGAAGGGCTGAGTCTCTGTAATTTCAGACCCTGACTATGGACAAAACAGACCTGTCCACTGTCATCGCTGCCAACATTCGAACTTGGTGCTGGGGGTCAGCAAGGCAGGAGGGCAGAACCTCGCACACTGGTAGCTCCTCGTCCTTCAGAGTTAGGACTGCCCACTTACAGCAAGGGTCTGCCTATACAGATACACGGTAAAAAAAATAGACATGAATCTACAGGTAACAATAAGTTTATCAAATTTTAAACATTTCAGAAATGCAATGACAGTTCGGCAAAAAAAATCCAGTTCACAATTCTGTCCCTCAGATCTCGAACTTCATTTAAGAAAACAGATGCCTTACAGCTTATTACTTTATTATGTGTTTTATTCTATTCATCTGAGACATACTGAATCTACCGCCACCTAAGATGACTACAGGAACTGAGTTTCCATTACATTAATCCACATAAGCCTCTCAGCCTCTGTGCCAAGACTACAACAGGAATCAGGGAATATTGTTTACATTCATTCATTCATTATCTGTAGCCCTTATCCAGTTCAGGGTCACGGTGGGTCCAGAGTCTACCTGGAATCATTGGGCGCAAGACGGGAATACACCCTGGAGGGGGCGCCAATCCTTCAAAGGGCAACACAGACACACACATTCACTCACACACTCACACCTACGAACACTTTTGAGTCACCAATCCACCTACCAACGTGTGTTTTTGGACTGTGGGAGGAAACCGGAGCACCCGGAGGAAACCCACGCAGACACAGGGAGAACACACCACACTCCTCACAGACAGTCACCCGGAGGAAACCCACGCAGACACAGGGAGAACACACCACACTCCTCACAGACAGTCACCCGGAGCGGGAATCAAACCCACAACCTCCAGGTCCCTGGAGCTGTGTGACTGCGATACCACCTGCTGCACCCCCGTGCCGCCCTATATTGTTTACAATAGATTTTATTTGCCAAAGCACTACTTTTAACGCATGAATAAATCCATCAAACGGTGTCCTTACTTCCAGCAGAGCAAGTAAACAGTGTCCCAGAGCCGTCCGTACAGCTGAAGAACATTTGCCAGTTCTGCCCAAGATACTGAGAAAGAAAAGGAATGCCATATTTAACTATTAAATCCCAATCAGACATCACTGAAAAAAACTGAATGAACGAATAACAGTCAAAGTCTCATGCATTGCTTTCATTTCATTTGCACCTGTGTTTTGAATGCTAACCACAATGCTAACCTTCTACTCCAATACAGACTGGCGCCACTCACCTGAATCCTGAGATCACCTTAAGCAGTGCACCCCGCACATGCTTCATCTCCTCAGTCTCTTCATTCGAGACACATACTCGAGCCAGGCTTTGGACGCACTGCAGCAAAGCTAGGAGAATCTCAGAGCAAACTTCCTGATCCAGACGATACAGAGAACACACGTCCCTGCACAAAACAACAACAAAAACATTATTAATGAAGCCCAACCCAGGAACCCCCCACTACACAGCAAAGAGCACACCACAAGGTCATGGTAAAAGGAAGAGAGTGATCAACAGCACCAGCAGGAAGTACTTACGCCAGAGGTCTGAGGAGCGAGTCAAACTCTTCTGTTTCCAGAGCAGTCTCCTCCGTGGGGAGTTCTCTCAGCAGAACCAAATACTGTAGAACATCAGAAAAAGAGGTTCAGGATCCGGGAGGTGACTGTTATGAGATTAAAACTCTGTAATAAATTCTCTAAATATAGCTGCAACTATTATATAAAACTAATATCCAGTGTTGCCTTGAGTCCTCAAAGCTCCAGGAATTCAGAGCTTATGAAAGTGTTGCTGGAGTCTGTGGGAATAATGTTTTTTATTTGCATTTGCTTTCCCAAGTACATATCACCTCCCGCTGCTTTATTACTGAAATGGTTCAGGAGTCAAACATCAAATTCCCTGATGCACCCAGAATAACCAGCTGAATTTCCACAACCTACAGTGTTATAAAAATGATTGGTTTAGTGGTGAGCACGTTCGCCTCTCAGCGCTGGGATCTTGGGTTCAAGTCCCATCTGGGTGGAGTTTCCATGTTCTCCCCGTGTTTGCGTGGGTTTCCTCCCACAGCCCAAAAACATGGAGGGTAGGTGAACTGGCTTCTCTAATAACTGTCCTGCTGTGTGAGTGAATGAGTGTGTATGTGAATGAATGTCTGTTTGTGGGAGTGAATGTGTGAATGCCCAGATATGGATTGGCGCACTGTCCTGGGTGAAGCCCTAGTGCCCGATGCAGTCCTCCAGGTGGACGGTCGTTCCTGGTTCTCGCCAATGTGTGTGTGGATTGAATGTTGTGTTGATTGTAAAGCGTCCTTGGGTTTCTAGAAAGGCGCTATATAAGTATAATGTTAAATAAATAAATAAAAATTAACCCCCTCTGACGTTTTTCTTTTTTATTGCTTTTATAAACTGTATCATGTTCAGTATAATTTGGACTTTATTTCAAAATAAATCCTCTATTGTCAAGTTGAAAACAGATTTCTACACCAATTAACCCAATCTAAGGTGCTCCATTGTGTTTTACACTACAGTCCCTGCTACTGGGGCTGGGAGCATCTTCATCAGTGAATCGACTGCTTCTCTTTCCCGTTAGCTTCATGTGCGCTGTGTTTCAGCTTTTCTCTCATCTACTTCCAGGTATTATTTTGTGGCCAAAGCACTTGAAAAGTACATGAAACGCTGTTGGAGCACCTGAGCACACTGCAGGCACTGTTCCCATGTCACTAACCAAGACTAGAGTAAAGTAACATTCTTCACCGTTCTGAGATGCTGAGGTTTGTCACAGTGAACCAGATCCAGCAGTTTCAGAAGCCTACGTCGGATATCCAGCGGCTTGAAGGAGAGCCCATGACCCGGTGCAAAAGACACAGAGAGGGAGAGGAACTTCAGAGTGGCCAGAAGAGCAGAGTCCTGATCGGTCAGCAGGTCTTTAGACAGGGGACTGTTGGCTCCTGAATAAACACAGAGAGCGTGGAGAACAGTGAATTATATATTAATGCATGCACACTGTAGGAACATAGAAATAAAAATTCTGGGACACACTGTCAGCAGGTTCATAAGTCTGGAAATATTGGAATGCTGCATTAACACCAAAACAGCAGGCTGTTTTCATATTTACCCAAGCCCTGCTGGGAATCAGAGTCTCCGCTAGACTCATTGGTGCCATGATGTTCTCCATCTCCATCACCAAACAGATCAACCTCCTCAGCAGGGTTATCCTCTGCTTGGGTTCTGGTGGTATCCAGGTCATCAACTGTTTCAGTTTCACTAACGATGCTGTCTCTCCTCTCTGCGTTACTTAGCTGTTGAGAGAAACGATCAACTTTCAGACAAGATTAATTCAAGCAGTTTAAAACCATCAGCATTGAGAGAGCCGTGTAGAATGCCAACAACGGATTACCCAAGAAAAAGACTTTCAAACCAGTTACTGAGTAACAGTATTTAATAAAGTACTCATGAGAGCTCACTGTGTCTCTGCAGGAACTCACCAGTGTCTTACAAATATCGGAGAGTTCTGTGAGCAGCCGGCCAGGCAAAGCCTTCGCAAACAGACGGCGAGAGACTGTCGTGACTCTGTCCTGCACGAGCGAGAAACAGATCAGTGCTTTTAATGAAGGAAAACAGGAAACGAATAGAAGTGGAATCAGGTTTTCTTTTCTAGCATCATCATTTTTATAATTAGAGTCCAGTCGATACTGAAATTTCTATGTGAAAATAATACACACACTTTTTTTTCTAAAATCGAACATACCTTCTTTTTAATGCTAATGCTCTCAGAGCACAGCAGCATCACTTCCTTAAATCTGGAAAGAGCCTCAGTCTCAGAAAGCTTGTTCTTTGCAATAGAAATGTAGCCGTTGAAGTCCTGCGCTAAAGACTGAAGGACACAAAGCTTTCAATTAAAAACAAACCCTGACATTTCAATAAAAGCAATCGTGTGATTCTGTGATTGATCAGGAAACAAGTGTCTATGGAAAATGTTGATATGGAACAGGGTTCTCTCTCAAGCATTCGTCTCTGTATTTCTCACCAGGACATGCCCCCCATGTTTTCCTCAGGCACAGTTCTTCATTGTGCTAGCCAAGACGCTTTAAAATTCATGACATGAACAATGCGGGGTGTTCCCTGCCCTCTGTGCAAGTTACCTTTGCTTTCTGAAAGACAGCACTACAACAGGCATCTTCCTCAGTGAAGAGTCCAACCGAGACAAAGGCAGCCAGGACACCGGTCAGAAGTCTCAAACAGTGGACCATACACACAGCAGGAACAGAGCTCTAAAAAGATCGGTACACAGGAAACCACAGAGGACATTACTTTCTGAATGGAGCTGTCCCTGAAACTCTTTCTATTCGTAAAGCTGTGATACGTAACAGTTACAATACTCCAAATACTTCAACCTATTTCTGTGAATCCCTGGATGAGAACTCTTTCAGGTTTAATCTATGCATTCCTATTTCAGTGCATTTGATCAGCGGGGCTGTTAACTGCTGTCATTTAAGGTGGATATTTTAAATACAGACTAAACTACAGTAAAATAACAAAGGACCAAACATGTACTACATACCCTCACTGCCAGCAAAGTGTTTAATACATTACACTGTAATACATCCCAGTTCTTAGAAAGTCAACTTCAGCTGTGAGCGGCCACTACAGTCAATACATCCCCAATGTTAACAAACTCAATCCTAAACTGGGTTCTTTTCTCCTGATCCTGCTCTTTATACTGACACTCCTGTGCTCACATCTGAAGAGTTCAGCAGATGTTCTGCCACAGACTGAAGGCCCTGCTCCAGTTTGGTTCTCAGGGCAATGATGACCGTAAGCTGTGGGTTCTTTTGGCAGGTTCCCTCTTCTCTGATTGCAGAACAGGAGGAGGTTGTGTCATCGAAACTGAACTGCAGGTAAAGAGCCTCTATTTCAGACAACACTATTTTAGACTCTGCTGCAGGCTGTTCTGGAGGATAGAACCTGGACAGAGAACCACACAGAGAACAGGCTCTAGAGTTTATAATCAAGGTCAGGGTTCAACACGTAACATGAAAGCAAACTCAAACACAAATCCCGTTTTCAGAAAAGTCAGAAATGGTGACCAAGGGCAACTGTGGAAATATTCCTTTGAGCTTTTGTGTTTAGATAAAGCTTCAGGAAAATGAACACAGCACACTGTGTTACAGAAAAGTACAAGTTGGAGACTCCCGGGTGTAGCCCATTGGCTGAGATATTTTGCTTGAAATATTTTAATCTCATGTTGTTCTTGTTAATTTAACTCCTGCTCTGTTCGCTAAAACCTGTACACATTTTACCAACTGAAAAACATCTTTTAAATCAAAAATTAAAAACATTAAAATGATCACAGATGGTTCTTTTACACTAGCGTTTCTCTGCCTTGGCCCCGGAGGCACATTTACGGCTTCCCCTTTCCCAGTACCTGATTCAACTACATTAGTAGTTAAAGAAGGGCTTGCAGTGCTGCAGTGGGAGTGTTAAGGCAGGGAAACCAATAAAATACGTAGTGTGCCTCTAGGAACAAGTCCAGCTGAGATCATAGGTTCACTGTAATATATACATTTGATTTGAGAGAAACACTCTCACACTCACCCCTCCAGCTGAAGAGAGTCCAACAGGAAGAGAATTCCTGACATGGTGTCCTTCAACGTCAGAGCCACCAGAATCCTGGGAATGAGGTTTAGTGGAAAATCCCTAAAAAAAAAAGGCCAAAATAATCAAAGCGTAATAATATTAATAATAATCATAATCACCGTAACATAATAAATATAAACATACTGCCTACAATTGTATTTTACTTCATAAGCCACCATTTTACACTACGATAACTTTAAGTCACATACGAGACTAAAGCCTCAAACTGAAGGAAGCAAAAAGGTTCAAAGACAGAAGGAATTGCCCTAAAGTCAGGGGCACAGACCTGCAGACGACCGGGTGATGCCCGACATCCTCCGCCTCCTCACTCTGCTCATTCATCAGGAGCCAGTCGATGATGCTCTCCTTCAGAGACGGGGGTCTTCCTGCCTCCAGGAGTAAAGCCGAGGAAGAGTCGCTGTTGTACGCAGTCTTAGGGGTGGAACATTTACAGAGAGCCTGCGCGAGAGTCAGGGCAGAGACACTGGAGGAGAACAAGATAAACAAAATAAAACACATTTGTAGACTCCTGCTGCTCTTGGCTTTACCACAAGGCTGATAGCAGCAATAATACATACCATCTGGTCGATTTTAACCACACTTTATTCACATATTCTATATGCTGTGTATGTACAGTTTTTAGACAATGAAACTGAAACCCCTGTCATTGTAGTGTGGGAGGTTTCATGGCTAAACTGGAGCAGCCTGGTGGACAATCTTCATTAACTACACACTGCACCAGTAAGACCAGGTGCATCCAATGGTTCAAACACTGTGTCCTGAAGGCGGTGCCGTGTATCAGGACAACAACGCACCAATACACACAGCGAGACTGGTGAAAGACTGGTTTGATGAACATGAAAGTGAAGTTGAACATCTCCCATGGCCTGCACAGTCACCAGATCTAAATATTATTGAGACACTTTGGGGTGTTTTGGAGGAGCGAGTCAGGAAACGTTTTCCTCCACCAGCATCACGTAGAGACCTGGCCACTATCCTGCAAGAAGAATGGCTTCAAATCCCTCTGACCACTGTGCAGGACTTGTGTATGTCATTCCCAAGACGAACTGACGCTGTATCGGCCGCAAAAGGAGGCCCTACACCACACTAATAAATGAATGTGGTCTAAAACCAGGTGTTTCACTTTCATTGTCCAACCCCTGTAACTGCTTCAGTCACATTTGTGCAACAAGTGTGTTAAAAGAACTATTACAAATATTTAAAGCAGAACTAGGTAGCCTTTTTACCTTAATATTACAGCTTCAAAACCATTGTGAATATGGGGTGAATAGAGCATCTGTCGTTGCTGCTCTGGGTTCAGCACTGCAGAAACTGCACTATGCGCAGAGCACTTTTCCAGAGCAGTATGAACACACTTCCTCCCTCCCCCTCCCCCTCCCCCTTGATTTCAGGAAACTGCTGTAAAATGTCGAATTTGACCTAGTGTTGCTTTAAAGAACTGCTGTGAAATTTGATGTCACGACTGAAATTAAACTCAGAAACTGTCACTGTTTCTTACAGGTTTTATGATTTTTAACAATTTTCAAGAAATAAATCAGTAAAGGTTAGTCAGTTAACTGAAATAACACTGAGAAGGAAGAAAATGTTAGTCTACCAGTTACCTCCACAAATCTGTGTCATTCACTGTGGCGTGAACCTGCGTTCCTGAGCCTGTTGAGTGTTGGGAGAAAGACAAATCGCGAGGTGTGATTTTAGACCCGATTTTGATCTGCAGTGTTTTACTCACATGGATGGTTTGCAGATGGCAGGGGAGAAGAGCTTCCAGAACTCTCTGTCGACAGGCACCAGCGAACACTGCACCATGACACGCAGCAGCTCCAAACACAGAGTCTCTGTGTGGGCAGAACTAACGCCCCGCATGGCCATGGCCCAAACTCTGCCCCAAATCCGACTCACCTCACCCTGCTGAGTGGAGGAGTGTCCCGAACTGAGAGCAATCTGCCTCAAGCAGCGCAGCGCGTACGGAGCCCTCTCTCCTCGCCACTGCTGCTCGCCCAGAAGCTGACACAGCAGAGACAGCAGGGGAGGCAGTTCAGCCGCCGGGAGCATGGAGGGATACTTCGAGGTCAGAACAGAGGTTACCTGGAGCCTAAAGGGAACAGACATTCAAAATAGAAGCTGGAGAAAGGGGTCTACGTCAAATGTTCTTTGGGATAAGTGGTTTTTCAACGTAAATTAAACGACTGATGTCTTCAAGACCCTGAAAACTCTGGGGGGCTGAGTCTGCATTAAACTCATGATCACACAGTGTGATATTCACCCACTGCAATGACAAAAGTGGCGAAATGTACTTTTCAAGTACAGCCTTCAAGCCCAGTGTAAGAGACTGAGTGGGTCAGAGACCTTCACAGGGACGAGGCACTCCTTGCTAAGCTGCACCTATCCAGGTTTATCATAAGTGTGATGTGTACTGAAGGTTCCAGACGTCACCATCCCACACACTTGCACTTCAATCCCTAACATGCATTTTTTTTTTTTACTGTCAGAGAGGGTGGGCCACACTCAAATAGAGGGTGCACACACATTTGTTTAAAAAAAGCTATGGTCCCATAACATACAAATATTTAAGGGTATCCTACTGATACTGAAAAATAACCTTAAGAAATTAAAACTGATTGTACTTTAGATGTTAGATTTAATTGATACCATGGAATAAGGTCAAAATCACTGTGATGGGGCTGCAGGTGGTCTCTCAGCACCTCCCACCCAAGCTCCACACGTCTGCGTTTGCTGCTGTGGAGGCCGTGCGTTTCTCTCTGTGTGCTTCGGACCTCAACAACATGTAAATCCTGACCAAACAGCTGGAAAAAACAAACATATTCTCAGCATTATATAATGATACACAACAGATACAGAGACATAACATTCAGGAAAGGATTCCAGTAGCTCCACCACTGCTCCACTAGAGCTCCAATAATAGCACAACAACATCCAAACAGTCCGATTTTTACAACGTAGAGTTTCTAGTGAAAATCAGTGGCAAAGTTTGAACAGAGAACACATTTCTGCACATTTAACTGCACAGTTACTCTTTATTTACAGGATTTAACATCAGTGGCCTGTGAAAAGATATGGCACAATAAATCGAAACGATCAGACGTGGACAGAAACGACAGCCTCTTATTTCTTACTTGGTGGCAGATGTCTGCGGTCAGCTCAATGAGGTTTTCTTTGACAGCAATGTGGCGAGACCCCGTGGCGTATTTCCCTCGACTGCCAATCTGGTTAATCTCAAACACCAGGGCATCGTACAAGCTGTAGAGGAGACTCTGCCATTTCCCCCAGTCTTCTGCATGGGCACCTGTACCAACACAGACACCAATGAGCACACAACAAATACAGCCAACAGGACGATACCAAGAAGGAATAAATCGTTCAGATTAAACGCTGGCATTTCTGTGAATGACTAAGCAGTCTTAAAGGAAACTTTTAATATTTCACAAACGTATACGCGTGTGACACAAACATACATGATAAAAACGTACAGTAACACTTTACAACAATTAAGATAGTAATACGTTTTACTAAAGTAATCATTAAGTAATGATAAGACATACAAAGTAGCATTAATTAGCATTCTTTTAGGGTTTTTGGTTATTTTTTTATCATGTATATTAGTGATCACCCTGCGATGGACTGGCACCCCTCCAATGTGTGTTCCTGCCGTGCACACAGTGATTCTGGCTAGGCTTTGGACCTGAACTGGATAAGCAGTTACTGACAAATGACTGAATTAATGAATATTTATGTGACACCTTTGTGAATTTTGACAGCTTTATTTCAATATTGTAAAGTGACTTCACGTAATCGCTTAGTACTGTCTTATTACCTAATACTGTCTTAAGTACTGTTAATTAACATACCCTTTTTGTAATGTGTTACCATAATAACAAACAGGAGTCAGATTTATTACCAGTCTCCAGTGTTTTAGCTCCTTTGGGGTGGTGCACAGAGAGCTGTAGGTTAAAGAACTCCACCATCTGCTCTTTCAGCGCAGAACTGGGTCTCTTCTGACTCCACACATACAAAACTGAGGCCATGAGCTCCTCCCCGAGTCTGCACACCCACTTCCGGTAGTTCATGGCCACTGAGCGCAGGAAAACGTTCATAGATGAGATCAGGTGCTCCAGCACCGTCAGCTGAGTCTCCTCCCTAAAAACAAGGACAACAAACTCAACCACGTTTGTATTTACTCTGCAGACTTCAAACTCCTGGATGTAGAGTCTCTGAAGCATGCTGCTCTTAACCTCCATTTATTTCTGTGAAATATAATTTTTATGCAGCTTCAGATGAAAAAGGTGAACATACTTCACAAAAAACAACATATTCATTCATGTTCTGTAAACACATAATCCTGCTCAGGGTCTCAGTGGGAATAGAACACACACACACAGAATAAAACACGATAATAAACACACAAACACACACACACATACATAAGAACAGTTTCACACCGTCACTTCATGTGTTTGGACTCTTGGAGGAACCCAAAGGAAACACACGCAGACACAGGGAGAACACACCACACTCCTCACAGACAGTCACCCGGAGGAAACCCACGCAGACACAGGGACAACACACCACACTCCTCACAGACAGTCACCCGGAGGAAACCCACGCAGACACAGAGAGAACACACCACACTCCTCACAGACAGTCACCCGGAGGAAACCCACACAGACACAGGGAGAACACACCATACTCCTCACAGACAGTCACCCGGAGGAAACCCACGCAGACACAGAGAGAACACACCACACTCCTCACAGACAGTCACCCGGAGGAAACCCACACAGACACAAAGACAACACACCACACTCCTCACAGACAGTCACCCGGAGGAAACCCACGCAAACACAGGGAGAACACACCACACTCCTCACAGACAGTCACCCGGAGGAAACCCACGCAGACACAGAGAGAACACACCACACTCCTCACAGACAGTCACCCGGAGGAAACCCACACAGACACAAAGACAACACACCACACTCCTCACAGACAGTCACCCGGAGGAAACCCACGCAAACACAGGGAGAACACACCACACTCCTCACAGACAGTCACCCGGAGGAAACCCACGCAGACACGGAGAACACACCACACTCCTCACAGACAGTCACCCGGAGGAAACCCACACAGACACAGGGAGAACACACCATACTCCTCACAGACAGTCACCCGGAGGAAACCCACGCAGACACAGAGAGAACACACCACACTCCTCACAGACAGTCACCCGGAGGAAACCCACGCAGACACAGGGAGAACACACCACACTCCTCACAGACAGTCACCCGGAGGAAACCTACGCAGACACAGGGAGAACACACCACACTCTTCCCAGACAGTCACCCGGAGGAAACCCACGCAGACACAGGGAGAACACACCACACTCTTCCCAGACAGTCACCCGGAGGAAACCCACGCAGACACAGAGAGAACACACCACACTCCTCACAGACATTAAATAAATGAAATAAATAAAAGTGGTCTCCAACATTTGCACATTGCTGTCTGCAGCCTCAGTACCTGGTGTTATTCAGAGCTTTAGAGAAGAAGCCGAAGAGTGTGTGAGACAAGCTCTCGGTTTGGAAACAGATGCCCTGAACCACGATGCGGATGATCCTGCTGACCAGAACCCGGTTGATGGACCTGGAAGGTTCAGTGAAGAGCTCGCAGTACACCTCCAACAGTGCTGAGGGGCAAAGCACAGAAGTAAAATACATTTCATCAGTCAGGACATCCCTGGGGTCCGAGGCTCTCGTCATCATCCTCATCACTCGTCTGGTGTCTCAGGACCGTAAATGATCTACACATGACCAACCACAGAAACACCAGGAGGCTGACAGATGAATCCAGCCATGTTAAAATGAGACTACATTAATTCCACTTGGGGAATTGTGGACGCTAAGGCTAACGAGCACGCACACATATTAACGTTTGTAAATCTGGTCTTATAGACCATGGGGTTAACACCTTCAGGGGTGTATCAAGGGGTGTTCTGTGATGGGGAAATAAAACCCCCTCTGAAATTATCATAGTCACATTATAATTACAATTATGACCAATTATAACTTCTGGAATTTCTACTATTTTAAGCACATCTAGAACTACAGTATGGAAATAAAACCATGAGTAGTATGTTTAACGACCCAAAATGGAAGAACTTAGCCATACTCCTCTGCCTAAATTTTCAACACTACTTCTACTGCTGAGGTGGTGCATCGAAATCTGACTTTAAAAGACAGCACTGACAATGCCTTAGACGCCATAAGAGCATAAACATTTGTTTAACCATATTTTAAGTTAAAAGATCTACATTCTGTCACTTTAGTACTGACATCAGACATACAAAAGCAAACCATGATGTAAAACAAGACTTTAAATGTCTTTAATTATTCTACTTTCAAAAGAATGACTGAAAAAACACACTCATGTTTGGCTTTGCACTAGCTAAAGTTACCCCCTAGCAAGTAGACAAGGTACAGAGAATGGTCAACTACGTAACAGCGCACTGCATTGTGGGTAGTGTTCGCCATTTTAGAGGTCAAACTCCTTAGCAACAGAACAAAAACAATGGACCGGGCGAAGAGCAAGCGCAGGACGATTCCTTTTAGCAGTGGTTTTGAAACACTGTGGTATGCGTGGTACCACTGGTGTGTACGTGAAGCAGCAAGTGGTGGTATGCCAGATGACCTCGAAAAAACTACTACTACTACTTTACTAAAGAATTAAGAATTAATGTTTCACGGTTTTCAAAATTAAGCTTTAGTAAAATCTTAAAAATAAAACACAACATGGTTTACGAATAAGCAGTAGTTCAGTAGTCTGTAAGGAAAAGGCTGAGCAGTTCCCTCCCTGGAAATAAGACGTGGGGGGGAACGCGATCTCCCAGTTGTTTGCAAAACCCATGTGAAGAAAGCCCAGTTTCAGCTTCTTACTGAACGTAAGCAAAGGCTAGAGACAGACGTGAGTGATTTGGACTTTATTGCAGAAAAGAGCAAAGTGGAAACAAGAAAAACAAACCGAAACCAACCCAGCGAAACACTCCTAAGCCCAGAAGGACTACATCTAGAGGCATAAAGATAGAGAACACGTAACTAAAGAAAAATGATGTGGCAACGATTATGGCAGTTAATAACACAACAAAGTTTCACCATTTCACCGATTGTCACTGCGTTTTAAGTTGGATTATATACCCAACACTGCTATACTCATCTCTCCCTGTCGCTTGTCCTGTTTTCCCCAAAATGCCTTGCGTTGCTCACAGCAGTTGACATCACATTCCCATCCTCTACACCCTTACAGTACTATAAAGATCAGATTAACCTCGTCATGCATATTCATATTAGGATGTCTAGAAAATGCTGACGCTGTGACAGACAGAGAATTTTGTTTCATTTGTTTAGAGTGACGCAGTGTCTGATCACTTCACTCTACCTGTTGAGTGTTGAAGCTTCTTCCAAAATCCTGAAGTACAGGAGAGCGTTCCTATATTTTGCTCAATCACACACCTTGTCCACTCACTTTGAAACCTGTAGCCCTCATTCCCTCGTCTCTGATGCTGATACGTTTGCTGTGATTGGCTGAAAAGTTGTCTGTGTGTGTGTAGGGTTGCCAAGCCCTGCGTAGCATATTTTAGCATTGTTTTAATCTGATAAATTTGGGGGAATGGAATAGTGTTTCAGCAAACCCCCCACTCAGGCTAGTGAGTGCACACACACACGCACACGCACACACAGGGTAGTGGGCAGCCACAGCCAAAGCACCCATGGAGCTGTTTGGGTCTAGGCGTTTTGCTCAAGGGCACTTCAGCTCTGAATGTTAAAGGAGGAGAAAGTACTGTTCTTTCAGTCGCCCCCACCCCTCTTTTTTTTAATGCCGTTAATTTCAGGAGAAATACACCCACAATATTTTGGCCACAGAGTGAAGAAGAAAGCCAGAGCACTTACTGTGCCACTGAGGCTGGGAGATGTCACACCAGTATTTACGAACAGAGAGGATGTTCTTCAGGAGCAAACTGCTGTAATCTTCTCCATACACAGAACAGCTGAAGGAGCTCTGCAGAACCTCCACCACATGAGTCAAGAGATCTGCACACTTCAGCTTCGGACCTCCTGATGAACACACACAGAGAAATAAAGTTGACCTTCACTTGGTCGAGACGCTCATAGCACAATGTGATGCTGTTGATACAGAGAGTGACATCACAATCATTATATTCTTGAATTTATTTTATTTTTCCAGGCAATTCGTTAAAAAAAATATTCTTATCTAAAGTAATGAAAGGAACACTAAGTAAGATTGTGTATTTCTGGTCCTGGACTCCCCCTACACTTTCAGAGTATAGTTCATTTTTACAGCGCTGTCCTGTAAAATCAAGTCCTCACGTTTGTTGGCACATCTCACAAAGTATTTGACCAAGCTGCTGATCTCCTGCATCTTCTTGCGTCTGTTCGTCTGCACTGCAGCCGAAACATTGGCTCTGCCTGACTTTAAGAGCTCCGTCTCTTTCTGAAGGTATTTCTTCAGGAACCTGGAGGGTGAAAATTCACAGAACGTCACGACCTGATTTGAAGAGGCAACATACTGTTTTAACTTTTACACAGATCAGACGACTGGCCTGGCTGGCCGACTCTGAACGAGATTAGTCTTAAAGGCCCAGAGTCACACAGGGTTTTTAAAGCAAGGTTGGAAAATAGATACAGCTCTAACACTGTGCAGAACTAAGACCATGTCCTTCAGGTTGAGGAGTGCTGACCTGAACACAGCGTCCCAGGTGAGTTGGGTGTTGTTCCTTGAGGGTCTGCATGCAGAGGCTCGATCGAGTTCCCTGATGATGTCTGGATCTTTAAGAAGCCTCCTGAAGTGATCAACTTCTCTCTGCAACAGAGCGTTAATGATCAGTTACTATTCACACCATCATTTATCCTGGGTTTTATGTTCCTTCTTCTGAAATGAAGGGCTTTAATAGAGACACTGTTCATCCTCTTCTTCAGTTACAGCCTCTTTACCCTCCCGCCTACAACTGCTGTATGTTATTGATAGCATTCTGCAATAATGTGAGGCAGGGCGGCACGGTAGCACAGCAGGTAGGTGTGTCGCAGTCACACAGCTCCAGGGACCTGGAGGTTGTGGGTTCGATTCCCGCTCCGTGTGACTGTCTGTGAGGAGTGTGGTGTGTTCTCCCTGTGTCTGCGTGGGTTTCCTCCGGGTGACTGTCTGTGAGGAGTGTGGTGTGTTCTCTCTGTCTCTGCGTGGGTTTCCTCCGGGTGACTGTCTGTGAGGAGTGTGGTGTGTTCTCCCTGTGTCTGCGTGGGTTTCCTCCAGGTGCTCCGGTTTCCTCCCACGCTCCAAAAACACACATTGGTAGGTGGATTGGTGACTCAAAAGTGTCCATAGGTGTGAGTGTGTGAGTGATTGTGCGAGTGTGTGTTGCCCTGTGAAGGACTGGTGCCCCCTCCAGGGTGTATTCCCGCCTTGTGCCCAATGATTCCAGGGAGGCTCTGGACCCACCGTGACCCTGAACTGGATAAGGGTTACAGATAATGAGGTACTGATGTTAGATGATTAGGATGATACAGGAAGCCATGTTAAATATATCTAAGCCATAAGCCAAGATACCAGTGGCCAGTAAATGTCAGTATCAGAACCATTTGGGGTTGTGATTTCAGTGTTAAAATAAAATGAAGGCTCTGAAAACAGCATACATAGTTTTCTCTACAGATAAGACACATCAGAATTCACAGTTGGAAAAACACATGAATGTGCTTTGTAATCCACAACGAAGGAAACAAAACTGGTCCAGGGATTGAACACTGAGGACCCCTTTATTTACTGATTGTAGCTCTGCTGCCCCAGAGACCCACTCTGCAGAGGGAGGATGTTTAATCAATTTAGTAGCAATAAGTTCAAAGCCAATGTTTCTTAGGCCTATTACACATCAACAATCTTGCTCCATGTGGATGTGGATCGTACATTAAAATAGTTTTGTGTTTTAGACGCCACTGTCTACAAAAACACTTTCTAAAATCAACACTGCAAAGAAAGTATGAGACTGTGATGAAGCCTTTGTCTTCAAAAGAAATTGAACTTTGTACAGATCTCAAATTATTATCACAGAATTATACTGAAATTGGGGAAAAACTGATGGGATTCCGCTTTGAACTCCTCCGTGTGCAGGCGGTTCAAGTGGAGTGTCTCATCACAGAATCTGTGATGAGACTGTAAGTAAAAAAAGTAACACCATTATTTAGAAAATAAAAATAAAGAACAGAAGCTCTGTACCTTCCTTTCTGTGGCTTTTTCATTCTCTAACCCTCGGCAGCAGAGCAGCAACTCCTGCAGCTGAATACTCATCGTGCTTCAGCCCATAGACCTTTGTGTGCTCAGCTGCTTCACTGTGAATACACTTCACGTTAGGTCCACTCTCTGAAAACGTCCAGCAAACACACACAGAGTGACTTAGGATATAAACACATAGAAGCAATAGGTGTCAAGTTCTAATACAAAAGCTAATAAGTATCGAGATTGAAAGTCCAGGGCGGCACGGTGGTGCAGCAGGTAGGTGTCGCAGTCACACAGCTCCAGGGGCCTGGAGGTTGTGGGTTCGATTCCCGCTCCGGGTGACTGTCTGTGAGGAGTGTGGTGTGTTCTCTCTGTGTCTGCGTGGGTTTCCTCCGGGTGACTGTCTGTGAGGAGTGTGGTGTGTTCTCTCTGTGTCTGCGTGGGTTTCCTCCGGGTGACTGTCTGTGAGGAGTGTGGTGTGTTCTCCCTGTGTCTGCGTGGGTTTCCTCCGGGTGACTGTCTGTGAGGAGTGTGGTGTGTTCTCTCTGTGTCTGCGTGGGTTTCCTCCGGGTGACTGTCTGTGAGGAGTGTGGTGTGTTCTCCCTGTGTCTGCGTGGGTTTCCTCCGGGTGACTGTCTGTGAGAAGTGTGGTGTGTTCTCCCTGTGTCTGCGTGGGTTTCCTCCGGGTGACTGTCTGTGAGGAGTGTGGTGTGTTCTCCCTGTGTCTGCGTGGGTTTCCTCCGGGTGACTGTCTGTGAGGAGTGTGGTGTGTTCTCTCTGTGTCTGCGTGGGTTTCCTCCGGGTGACTGTCTGTGAGGAGTGTGGTGTGTTCTCCCTGTGTCTGCGTGGGTTTCCTCCGGGTGACTGTCTGTGAGAAGTGTGGTGTGTTCTCCCTGTGTCTGCGTGGGTTTCCTCCGGGTGACTGTCTGTGAGGAGTGTGGTGTGTTCTCTCTGTGTCTGCGTGGGTTTCCTCCGGGTGACTGTCTGTGAGGAGTGTGGTGTGTTCTCCCTGTGTCTGCGTGGGTTTCCTCCGGGTGACTGTCTGTGAGAAGTGTGGTGTGTTCTCCCTGTGTCTGCGTGGGTTTCCTCCGGGTGACTGTCTGTGAGGAGTGTGGTGTGTTCTCCCTGTGTCTGCGTGGGTTTCCTCCGGGTGACTGTCTGTGAGAAGTGTGGTGTGTTCTCTCTGTGTCTGCGTGGGTTTCCTCCGGGTGACTGTCTGTGAGGAGTGTGGTGTGTTCTCCCTGTGTCTGCGTGGGTTTCCTCCGGGTGACTGTCTGTGAGGAGTGTGGTGTGTTCTCTCTGTGTCTGCGTGGGTTTCCTCCGGGTGACTGTCTGTGAGGAGTGTGGTGTGTTCTCCCTGTGTCTGCGTGGGTTTCCTCCGGGTGACTGTCTGTGAGAAGTGTGGTGTGTTCTCCCTGTGTCTGCGTGGGTTTCCTCCGGGTGACTGTCTGTGAGGAGTGTGGTGTGTTCTCTCTGTGTCTGCGTAGGTTTCCTCCGGGTGACTGTCTGTGAGGAGTGTGGTGTGTTCTCCCCGTGTCCGTGTGGGTTTCCTCCGACAGTCCAAAAACACACGTTGGTAGGTGGATTGGCGACTCAAAAGTATGTGTGAATGTGTGTGTTGCCCTGTGAAGGACTGGCGCCCCCTCCAGGGTGTATTCTCGCCTTGCGCCCAATGATTCCAGGTAGACTCTGGACCCCCGTGACCCTGAACTGGATAAGGGTTACAGATAATGAATGAATGAATGATTGAAAGTCCTGAAAATCCTGTGTGTTTTACAACTGAACAATTCGGGGGGAGTCTGTGATCGTGACGTTACTCATTGTTATTCCACAATGAATTAAACTGCGATTACTTCACACAAATGAAGCTCCAGGCCCGAGTTTATCACCAAGACCCTGAAGAAGTCTGGCTTTAGATCTGAGCGCTGAATGTCGAGTGCTGGCAGATATCCGGATAAATCTGACTGCTCTGACTCTGAACGTCCCCTGTTTAAAACATGGTTGAAGATAAATCCATCCATCCATTATCTGGAACCGCTTATCCAATTTAGGGTCGCGGGGGGTCCAGAGCCTACCTGGAATCATCGGGCGCAAGGCGGGAATACACCCTGGAGGGGACGCCAGTCCTTCACAGGGCAACACAGACACACACACATTCACTCACACACTCACACCTACGGACACTTTCGAGTCGCCAATCCACCTACCAACGTGTGTTTTTGGACTGTGGGAGGAAACCGGAGCACCCGGAGGAAACCCACGCAGACACAGAGAGAACACACCACACTCTTCACAGACAGTCACCCGGAGCTGGAACCCACAACCTCCAGGCCCCTGGAGCTGTGTGACTGCGACACTACCTGCTGCGCCACCGTGCCGCCCTTGGTTGAAGATAAAGGTGAGGATTAAACCTTAGGCTTAGATGATGGAACCTATTAGAGGTAGACACCATTAAAAACCAGTACTGTACTTTGAAAGTCCATTTGTAATGTGACTCTGTTACTCGTCTTTTCACCTTTAATTCAGTGTTTATTGAATGGCATTTAGGTACGTGATTTCAACGTTGAAATAATGGCTTTAAAAGGACGTCTTTAATGTGACTTTAGTCGTCTTTTCAACTTTCATTTTCAACCTTAAGAAAACGTTGATTAGACGTCAGTCAAGTACGTTATTTCAACGTTGAATCAACGGCTAAATGTTTACCGGGTAGAGATTTTAAACCATAACACAACCAGGATTCATCCTTCGGCCCTGGTGAATGTATTATTTGGAGTTGGGCATTCATTCTTTTACTCATTTAAAATCAATTTAATGTTATTCAAATTCAAGTACATTTAAAATATTTTAACTAAAATTAAACATGAAACAGCACATAACTGCAACATCCGCAGATTCTCAAGTGAATTACAAAAGGAAAATACTTTCCTCCTCGAGCAGACTGACATTTTTTTAATCAAATAATGGTTCAGCGGGAGTGTTTTTGTTATTTTTGTACAGGTGCAGAAGTGCCTCTGATAGCTCTCCAATACTCCACCGGCACTGGCCTGATAAACTATCTGTAATGTACGGCCTAACAGTTTAAAGGTTTCATTTGTTTTTTCTCGGATGTGTTCATACTGGAGTTAGCGAGGAAGCTAAACACGAAACTGCAGTCACAGTTCCACCTTAAGATAAACAGCCGGGTTTAAGGTGGAATTGAGAAAAACTAAGGATCTGGAGACCTGGGGGAGGTTTAAGAGATAAACAGACCTCTCCTCGGAGATCAGAGCCGCAGTGGGTCCACGGAGTGTGAGTGAGGAACGACCCGCTCGGGTCTCACTGTGGAGCTGAGGAACGCCCCCGGGTTTTGTTTCTCTGTCTCACGTGTTATAAAAGTCCCTCAATCTCTTCCTCTTTGGTTGTCTTTCTATCAGCCGGAGGGTGAGCGCCTCCAAACGGCTCTTTTTTTAATAGACATGATTTCATTCATTCATTCTCTGCCAGCGTTTCATCATGTTCAGGGTCGCGTTGGATCCGGAGCCAGTTCACTCACACACTCACACACTCATCAGTCACTCACACACTCACCCACTCATCAGTCACTCACACACTCACCCACTCATCAGTCACTCACACACTCACCCACTCATCAGTGACTCACACACTCACCCACTCATCAGTCACTCACACACTCACCCACTCATCAGTCACTCACACACTCACCCACTCATCAGTCACTCACACACTCACCCACTCATCAGTCACTCACACACTCACCCACTCATCAGTGACTCACACACTCACCCACTCATCAGTCACACACACACTCACCCACTCATCAGTCACTCACACACTCACCCACTCATCAGTCACTCACACACTCACCCACTCATCAGTCACTCACACACTCACCCACTCATCAGTCACTCACCCAGACACTCGCCCACTCATCAGTCACTCACACACTCACCCACTCATCAGTCACTCACACACTCACCCACTCATCAGTCACTCACCCAGACACTCGCCCACTCATCAGTCACTCACACACTCACCCACTCATCAGTCACTCACACACTCACCCACTCATCAGTCACTCATCAGTCACTCACCCAGACACTCACCCACTCATCAGTCACTCACACACTCACCCACTCATCAGTCACTCACACACTCACCCACTCATCAGTCACTCACCCACACACTCACCCACTCATCAGTCACTCACACACTCACCCACTCATCAGTCACTCACACACTCACCCACTCATCAGTCACTCATCAGTCACTCACCCAGACACTCACCCACTCATCAGTCACTCACACACTCACCCACTCATCAGTCACTCACACACTCACCCACTCATCAGTCACTCACCCACACACTCACCCACTCATCAGTCACTCACACACTCACCCACTCATCAGTCACTCACACACTCACCCACTCATCAGTCACTCATCAGTCACTCACCCAGACACTCACCCACTCATCAGTCACTCACACACTCACCCACTCATCAGTCACTCACACACTCACCCACTCATCAGTCACTCACCCACACACTCACCCACTCATCAGTCACTCACACACTCACCCACTCATCAGTCACTCACACACTCACCCACTCATCAGTCACTCACCCAGACACTCACCCACTCATCAGTCACTCACACACTCACCCACTCATCAGTCACTCACACACTCACCCACTCATCAGTCACTCACACACTCACACACTCATCAGTCACACACACACTCGCCCACTCATCAGTCACTCACACACTCACCCACTCATCAGTCACTCACACACTCACACACTCATCAGTCACACACACACTCACCCACTCATCAGTCACTCACACACTCACCCACTCATCAGTCACTCACACACTCACCCACTCATCAGTCACTCACACACTCACCCACTCATCAGTCACTCACACACTCACACACTCATCAGTCACACACACACTCACCCACTCATCAGTCACTCACACACTCACCCACTCATCAGTCACTCACACACTCACCCACTCATCAGTCACTCACCCAGACACTCACCCACTCATCAGTCACTCACACACTCACCCACTCATCAGTCACTCACACACTCACACACTCATCAGTCACACACACACTCACCCACTCATCAGTCACTCACACACTCACCCACTCATCAGTCACTCACACACTCACCCACTCATCAGTCACTCACACACTCACCCACTCATCAGTCACTCACACACTCATCAGTCACTCACACACTCACCCACTCATCAGTCACTCACACACTCACACACTCATCAGTCACACACACACTCACCCACTCATCAGTCACTCACACACTCACCCACTCATCAGTCACTCACACACTCACCCACTCATCAGTCACTCACACACTCACCCACTCATCAGTGACTCACACACTCACCCACTCATCAGTCACTCACACACTCACCCACTCATCAGTCACTCACACACTCACCCACTCATCAGTCACTCACACACTCACCCACACATCAGTCACTCACACACTCACCCACTCATCAGTGACTCACACACTCACCCACTCATCAGTCACTCACACACTCACCCACTCATCAGTCACTCACACACTCACCCACTCATCAGTGACTCACACACTCACCCACTCATCAGTCACTCACACACTCACCCACTCATCAGTCACTCACACACTCACCCACTCATCAGTCCTAAACTGTAATCTTTTTCTTCTCTGTGGACGTAGAACTTAGTGTGACAGGTAAATGTTGTTCTTTACTATAAGGTTTTATGAGCTCATCATCATCAAATTAATGATAAAATATAAACATCTCTAAAAGGAATTCAGAAAAATGAAAATAATGATTTTTTTAATGACAAAAATGACAATCCAGAAAAAAAAAATCTGTATAAATCCTGGTGATGTAGCTTTGTATAACTGAATAAAATACATACAACTAATAATAACCATGCCCAAGCTCGTGCTCATATTTTACAGACTAAATTAGTATATATTAAAATATATATAATATAAAAATTAAAAACATTAAATGCATTAAAAGCTATTAGATACATGTATTTTATAATACAAAAAAACAAAAAAAAAGCTCGCATAAAATTAATTAAAGATTCTTTAAAATAGCTACAATAAACTACATTATGGGCCTCGAAATTTTAATTATTATTTATCGTCATAGTGTAGCATTCATCGGTTGTTTTAAAAGTCTTTATGTATTTTATGTAAAAAAACAAAATATCACAACGTGGGCGGGGCATAGCGCATATGAAACCGCCCCTCACCCACGTGTCATTACAGAAAATGGCGGCGGTGAGGAGAGCTAAACGCATGGCAGCGGCGCAGACCGGATTCCTGTCTCTGAACTCGAATCCACCCAGTACCACCCGAACCCGTAAACGGGTCAGTAAGAACAAGAAGAAGAACTGGAACAAATACAGCGACATTCAGGACGTGGAGGAGTTTCTGGACGACGTCAGACTCCAAGAAAAAGCCGCGGGGTGAGCAGTGTGTCTCTGTGTATCTCTCTCTTTCTGCATATCTTCTGGTCTCTCTCTCATTCTCTACATCTCCTTTTCTCTGTCTCTCGCTTTCTGTGTCTGTCTCTTAGTCTGTGTCTTTTTTTAATTGTGTGGATTGAACCCCTCTTAATTCAAGGTCTTTTATTGTCATTAAAATTACGTTTATGTTGCAATAACTGGAGTTACAGTCTTAAAAGGTCAAAAAGAAAATAACTTGTGGAGTTTATGAATAAATATTTACAATATGGAATATAACGAATTCTTGGAAACAGTTAAATCTGGGGAAAAAAGAGTAAGAAAAATATATGGAGTCTCTGCGTTTGTCTCGAGTTCCTTTTTAAGGCGAATCTTCAGAATTTAGAGCTTATTGAAGCCTCTGTTGTGTGAAGGACTCTGCTAACTCTCTCTGTGCCTGTTCCACAGGGGTGTGATTGCGGATAAACCAGACAGTAGCCTCTTCTTTGTGGACACTAGAAACGAGGAAGTTGTTTCTGAGCCAGGTAACTGTTCCATCTTGTCATCATACTGGCTGTGTGTTATTTTGTTTTTAAATAATTTCTGAATGCAGATTTTGGGACCCCTGGTCTATATTGATATTGTGTTCTGTCTCTGCTCTAGAACCCAGTGGAAAGAGGAGCAAGAAGTCAAAGCCACTTCGGATAGATTTGATTCTCCAGCCCGATTCTCATGTGCCGCCTCCTAAAGAGTGAGCCCCCCCCTTATCTCCTCCTTGTGTGTTTTAACCAGATGATGTTTCTTCACTCTTAGAGTTTGAGACAAAGATAAAGTCAGACAATTTAGATGTTTACATACTGTTGGCCTTTTATATAAAGAGTTAAAATGGGTGGGGAAAGTGCCCTCCTCGAGTGACATGGTTTTGATTGAACAATTTTGTAAATAAAATCAAGAATCATGAGTCCCTTTATTATGTGGAACGTATCAAATCTGATATTTGGCCAAGTGTCAATGCTGAAAGTGGTCAAATCAGAATTCATCTGTAGTTTTAGCAAATCACTCGCCAAGAGTCAGTTGGAGATTTATTAAACACAATCCCTGAAGCAAGGTCAAAACCAGAAGAAATGTTCCAAAATCCTAAAAATTAGAACAGTACACATCCAAAAGACAAAAACGAGTATTAGGCAAAAAGTCAGAAAATCAAAACCGTAGCCTGTTTAAGAATCTATACTCTGCACTCATATAGACGAAAGAGTTTAAAGGACCACTACGTAGTGCTTTTACATTTTAAATTACAGCTTCAGAATAATTGTGAACCTCCACTGAGCAGTGACAGGGAGAATAGAGCCTCTGTAGTGGCTACTCTGGGCTCAGCACTGCAGAAACTGCACTATGTAACTTTAGGAGGATCCCACCTGCAACTGTAAGGGGAGCCCAGGAGCAAAGTGTTACCTAGTGCTGTTTTAACACTTGTCCTCAGTCTGCAGTGGCAGCCTCCACTCTTGGAGCAGAGCAGCACTGAAAGATGATACACTTTAACGCTGTCCTTTCTGCTCTGTCCTGTCCAGTATTTTGGCCCATCAGCGTCCCAATGCCAAGAAAGAGCGGCGCATTGCCCAAAGGGCAGAGAAACTGGCAGCTATGGGCATTTTACCCCGACGAAAGAAGCTTCTTCACAAACCAGCGACAGCCTCTGTTCAAGAGAAGCCAGTGACCAGTAAAGACCCAGAGAGACCATTCTACGATCTCTGGAGTGCAGGCGGTGAGTACAGCTGGTCTCTGAGGTCCAGTTCATAGAAATGGGGTTCTGTTTACTCACAGAGATTAAAGAATGTTATGGTATTGTTTCCTAGGTTAGATTACAGGTGCGGTGGTATTATGAGCCTCTGTTATTTCATTAGTCACTGTTGGTCCAGTGTTGGAATTTGTCTGTAAAAAGTTTTTGCCCTGTGACGATCTCATCCTTGCGCTCCCAGCATTTCTTTGGGAATGTGAAGACAACCGATTGGGACCCGGAGGACTGTTATGTGAACGGTTCTTCAGGATCTGAGGGTGATAGACATGTCGTGCTCACTTCTCATGCCGTTCTCATAGTAGTAACTTGTTCGGTGTATTTACTAGTTTTAGTTATTTTTGAGAATAATATTAAGGTGTTGCTTTTAGCGCCTCTTGAAATGGAGTCCAGCATCCACCTGAAACAGCAAGATCTCAGTGTCTGGAGGCCTAAACAGTTTAACAGTGTGTCTGTCTTTCAGGCCCTGAGACAGCAGACCTGTATTTTCTGGAACAGACCAAGAAGAAGTTGATTAAGGTATGATTTATAGTTTACAGAGATGTATAAGAGACAAAGACGATGTTTGTGTATCATTAAAACACTGTTATCCTGCAGAGGCCAGAAAAGCTGAATAAGAAACCTTCGGTTCTTCCAGCTGTTGAAGTCATTGCTCCTGGTGCCTCCTACAATCCAGACTTCTTCTCTCACCAGGTGCGCACAAGTTCCGTGGCTTTTGGTTTAGTGTGTGTGTGTGTGTGTGTGTAAGAATAAATCATTATTTGTGATCAGGGTAAAATCAGTATTTCACAGACTAGGCTACTCACTGACCCCCTAAGATTTGGTGTTAAGTAGTGAGCTATGGCTGGGGTCTGTTGGGGCAATTGTGCTGCGTGATGTCTGCTTTTTTCTGTGTTTGTGAAGGTTCTCTGTGCTCTGGAAAAGACGTGTGTGTGTGTGTGTGTGTTCTTTAGGCTTTGCTGCTGGAAGCTCATGAGGTGGAGGTAAAGAGGTTAAAGGCCGAGGAGCGGCTGCAGCGACAGATCGCCATAAATAAGAGTGACATTGCAACTGTGGTATGAACCATCAATATATTCCATTCCACCAAGTTTCACAATGTAAAACTTGCTATATATATATATATATATATATATATATATATATATATATAAATAAACAAACACTGCCCTTTGTACAAAAGCTCATATCTCCAGTTCAGGTATTTGTGCATCACTAACGTTATGTGAAAATCTCATTTTTTAGAAACACAAATAATGATCCAGATTTACCAGGAAAACCTTTCTACAAGCCCTTTTCAAACCCTGTCCAATCAAATCTTCTGCCTCCCTCAAACTGTGCATGTCTGTGCAGGAGACCACATTTAAAGAGCAGATTGAAGGCCTAGTGGAGGAAGAGGAGGAGACTAAGGAGGAGGAGCCTCAGGGAGAAACTGCTGAAGATGGGGCCGTCGGTCCAGTGGCCCAGCAGGAGAAGAAAACTGAGAAACAGAGAAAGAAAGAAAAAGCGGAAAGGAGAAAGGTAAGGAAACGGAGTGCAGAACTGCTTTGTGTCTGGTTCTGGAAGCTGAGCTACACTGAAATTATTAAGCTGTAAATCACGCCGTTTTCAGGTTGTGTGTGTGTTTGATCATTCAGATGTGAAATGAAGTTCTCAAAGACTGAGCTCGGCTCACTCTCCAATCAGACTAAAACTCTTTACATGAATTCACCAGGACTTGCAGAGGAAGGCTGAGAGGAAGATGATCGCCAGCCGCCAGCAGCTCTTCAAGCTGCGCTCTATTGGTGCTGAGGTGAAGATGAGAGAGCAAATGACCAAGATTAGACGAATGAAACGTGCAGCTCAGCTCGAGGCTCAGAAATCACTACCCCACCGCCTGGGCAAACTGAAGTCAGTCTGGTGGCTTTACTCACTGTGTACAGAACACTCTGAACCTCCGATACTAAACAAATATAATGATGATTATACAGTAGTTTCCTGAGGTTGTTGACGCTGCTTATGTTCGTGTTCTGTGTTTGATTCTTGTGCAGGTTCCAAGCCCCTGATCTGGATGTGCAGCTGAGTGATGAGATTGCAGGTTCTCTCCGCACGCTCAAGGTCTTTCTCTGGTTTCTAGTATTGATATTTATTCCTAAATGCACTCGATGCTTGTTTGGCATTGTGCAGATGTTTTTAATATTTACATTAGGATTAATCTCAGGTCTGTTAATCAGGAAATATTTCCACCGTCACTCGCTGAGTATATAACGTCTAACTCTAAGTCTTGTTTCTTTGTTGTGCAGCCAGAGGGCAGTGTCCTCAAAGATCGGTTTAAGAGCTTACAGAAGAGGAACCTGATAGAACCCAGAGAACGAGCCAAGTAAGAGTCTGGCCTCTGTTTAAAGCTCACATTTACTCCAATGTTAAAGTCCTAATGATTTAAATATTCTTAGTTTAAGTCACTACATGGCCTTCCACCAGAATACCCCTCAAAAATGCGTTTGGCATGTGAACCCGGAAGGCTCCTCAGATCTTCAGTCTTCTCTCTCTTAGTTGTTCCAAAAAGCAAAACTAAAACCTCTGGTGATGCTGTTGCAGCCGTTACACTCAAACCGCTGGAACAGCTTTTCAGTAGACACACGAGAAGCCCAGAATAGTGACGTTTCAAATGTAAATTAAAAACCTACTACTTCAGGCTTTCATGTAGTGATTTAAACCTATTCCCTATTTTATTGACCATGTTTACTTTAATTAACATCTGTTAATCACTTATTATTTATTATTAATATTTTTCCCCTTCTATCTAAAGTATGTTTTCATTCAGTTTTTTTAAATAAATAATTGCCTGTCAAGCACCTTGAATATCAATGTAGTTGGTTTGAAAGGTGCTATATAAATAACACTGATCTTAGAAATAACACATCGTTGAGTGTGTGCTTAGTGTCTGAGGTATTTCCAGCTCGCGCAGTTCTGTTGTCTTATGTGTGTTTGTGGTGGGTTTGTTTTCCCAGGTTCAAGAGGAAACACAAGGTGAAATATGTGGAGAAAAGGGCCTTCAAAGAGATAAAGTGATCATGGTGCTGCTCCCCCACCCCCAAGGTTCTCTCTTCAGATCAGTGGATAATGCCGTGGATCTTCATTTGTACTGAAGGGGTGCAGCAGAGTTCCTGAATTTATTGTTGTGATGTTTTTAATCACAATATTCCCACATTGTTCTGCACTAAATCCAAGTAAACAGGATACTCTCTGCAATTAAACGTACAGTGGGTCAGTGCTGCTCAGGTAATGTTAGTTTAACACCGTAACCATAACTGATGCAGAGGAGTGAACCTCGAACTGTAACTATTCATTAGAATAGAGTCTTCAGTGCCATAAATGATTTGATATCCATAGAACCTACCACCATCTTTAAATCATTATCAAACACAACAGAAATCATAACATTGATATGGGGTGTTAATTCATTCCCACAACAAATGACTTTTTATGGCATCAGAAATGTTTAATACAGTTTAAAACTCCAGTCAGAGTGAAATGCCATAGTTATTTATTTTAATTGTTTAAGGGAAGGACTTTATTATAATAGACTTCCAAGCCTTAAAGCCCGCTACCTCCAATGCGTCCTGTTTTTTTTTTTTTGAGTAAACCAAAACTTTGAGTTGATTTGTCTTCAATCTTCAGTGAGATCCTGGGGTCTGTTTGTGCCCAGGGACCTCTCCTTGTAGTTCTAGGCCCAGGAAATCTGGCCAAGATCTGGAAATACCTTTTAATGTCACAGTTTTTCTTATAAAAGCCTGGGTCTGAAAGCAACATCATTTTTGCTGCTTTTTTTACTTTTCAGTAAAAGCTACCGATTGTAGCCTTTTTTTTTTTTTGGTCCCTCGCTCCAGCCGAGGCTTAAAGCAAGTCTCCTGTCTGCCAAACGGTCCGGGCTTAACACAGGCGAAATGGCCCACCACAATACCAGAGGAGATTAAAGACTAGTATTTAACTCTGAATGTTGTCTTTGACCCCCACCCTCCACCCCTTAATAAAAAAATGTGTGAATTTCAAAAGTTCTTTGAGTGTATTCATTCTATAATTTATTTATGTTTTTTTGGACAGGTGAAATTTTAAATCCATCCTGGTACGAATGTTTTGTAGCCAGTACTGGTTTTATGTGCAAATGTCTATATATATATATATATTTTTTTTTTTTTTTTTTTGAGATACGCACATAATAAACAATTTGCAGCTCTTGTAGGTGTAGTATTACTGGTATAGAGATGTGTGTATGTAAAAGGAAGAGAAGGCAGGCTGTAGTTGTGGTGCCAGATTCCTGGCGTGAGGCAGTGAGGGCAAGGGGGTTGCGCCAGGCTGGTGGCTGATTGGTGAGCGCAGAGAAAATCTGCTACAACCGATTAGCACACGCTTCACTGAGTCACAGCCCACAGCTATCACCCTTCTGTCAGCACTGCTCTCTATCTCTCCATCTCTGTCTCTCCCATTATGTATCATACACTTTTCCAACCGTATCCTGTTTCCACTTTCCCTTTATGGCATGACCCTTCTGTCTCATCATGGAATACACGGAGTTTCTCAGATGCAGAATTATTCAAATGTTCATGATATATCCACTTCATACACCTGACCCTCAGATCACCCGGAACACTTTTGCTTCCACCAGGAAAGGGAGGGTTAAGGGAAAGTGTGAGTGGAAAATGTATTTTCTGTAATTATTAAAAGACATAATGGGAATGGGATACTGGAAACCCTCTGAATCATGAAACAGAATCAAAACATCCCCAGCAGATCGACAGTACTGAAAGCTTCAGAGACTGGAGAAAATCAGGCTCCACTCTTAATAGATCTGAACAGTCCTCAGCACTTTGTGTGCATCATAACCTTCACAGAACCCACACTGCACAGCATTGAAGTGTTGGAGGTTCGGAAAAATGTTCCTTGTGGTCCTGTGAGTGTGTGGGTTCCCTCCAGGTCCTCCACTCTCCTTCAGAAGTCTGAACACACATCTTGGTAGATGGAGTAAATGAGATGCTTTCCACAGCAGTGTGAGAGAGTGACTGAGTGGCCAGGTGAGGATGGCAGTGCTGATGTGGGTGATGGATGGCACTGGATGGTAACGCAGGTGATGGATTGTGATGGTGCTGATGTAGGCATTGGATAGTGTTGAATGTTGCTGGTGAACGCGATGGAAAGTGCTGGTAGAGGTGCAGATGATAGGTGGTTATGGTGCTGATGCAGGTATTGGATAGTGATGGTGCTGACGTAGGCGCTGGGGTGCTAAGGGTTTTGACAGACTGCAGGTGGAGGCCGCAATGATTTACTTATTGGGAAAAAGGCCTGTGATCCCTGCCTCACTCTCAGGAAGTGACGTGCTTCTCTGGCCATCTGTCTACACATTAATCCCCTCAGCGCTTAGCGATATTACTGCCTGGCTTATCACCGTGGCAACAGGCCTTCAATCCTAACTCGGCAATGCTCCTACGTGATGTGGGGGGCGAGATGAGGGAATTTGATGTAAGTGCACAAATACCTACACACGTGCACATTTTATATACACACACACACACACACACTGGTCAGCCATATCATTAAGATGTTTATATTCATTATTATTATATAACTTGTTTCTGCACTTATTGTCCACTGAGAGTTCTACCCGGAGGAAACCCACGCAGACACAGGGACAACACACCACACTCCTCACAGACAGTCACCCGGAGGAAACCCACGCAGACACAGGGACAACACTCCTCACAGACAGTCACCCGGAGGAAACCCACGCAGACACAGGGAGAACACACCACACTCCTCACAGACAGTCACCCGGAGGAAACCCACGCAGACACAGGGAGAACACACCACACTCCTCACAGACAGTCACCCGGAGGAAACCCACGCAGACACAGGGAGAACACACCACACTCCTCACAGACAGTCACCCGGAGGAAACCCACGCAGACACACGGGCAACACACCACACTCCTCACAGACAGTCACCCGGAGGAAACCCACGCAGACACAGGGAGAACACACCACACTCCTCACAGACAGTCACCCGGAGGAAACCCACGCAGACACAGGGAGAACACACCACACTCCTCACAGACAGTCACCCGGAGGAAACCCACGCAGACACAAGGACAACACACCACACTCCTCACAGACAGTCACCCGGAGGAAACCCACGCAGACACAGGGAGAACACACCACACTCCTCACAGACAGTCACCCGGAGGAAACCCACGCAGACACATGGAGAACACACCACACTCCTCACAGACAGTCACCCGGAGGAAACCCACGCAGACACAGGGAGAACACACCACACTCCTCAGAGACAGTCACCCGGAGCAGGACTTGAACCCACAACCTCCAGGTCCCTGGAGCTGTTTGACTGCGACAGCACCTGCTGCTCCACCGTGCTGCCCTGTGTTTTTATAATTTAACCGTTATTATTTATAAAACCAGTGCTTCAAGATGTTTTTTTTAATATATAAATATTCATAAAAATATATATTATATAATATATAAGCAATAATTTTGCTTTCAAGCTTAATTTGGCGGGGCAGGGAGGGGTTGATTGGTGGTGGTGTAACTTTATCCAGCTCAAGGTCGGGGGTCTGGAATCTATACCTTAGCTGCAAGGCAGGAACACACTCTGGACGGGGCCAGTGAAAAACAAAAAACAAGATAACAACTTGTTACACACACACACACACACACACACACACACACACACACACACAAGTCTCAGCTCATACAACATTCAAGGTGTTTAATTCAGTCATCATTTACAGTACACAAGTCAGAAACAAACAGAACCAAACCTTCCAAATAGGTCAGAGATATATATAAAAAAGGGAACAGCATATTTTCTTTAAAAATCAAGGATGAGTGCGGTAACATTAGAAGAAAATTAGAAAAGACCATCAAAGAGCGTTTTTTTTTTTTTTTATCTCAGGACGTCTAAACTCAAGGCTTGTTGGATCTCAGCAGAACTGTTCCTGAATGTTCTCAGATGTGTGATAGCTGTGTGTACGTTATCGAGCGGAGCAGACGGTGCCAGTTTTGCAGCTGTCAGTGAAAATGTTCACTTTTTTGCTAAAGATAGAATCTGGCTTATTTTAGCTGAAACTGCAGAAGCCTAAGGCTGTGATTTTCTCAGAGAATCATTTCTGGATGCAGTGAAGTCATTCAGTGTTATCTGCAACAGCTTGATGAAAGAAAAGATTAAAAATGGATTTTAAAAATCCAGAACCTTGTTTTCTGTGCACTTATTTTAATTAGATGTAATTATTGATATCATGTAAAGAAGGATTAGAGCATTGCACATTGACCTCATAAAAGATGAATGTGCCTAATCCCCAGAAGGTCCTGGGTCCAGCTTAAAAAGAACAAACACCTCAGAGTTCAGTTCAGTGCAGTTAACCTTCACTTGGCTTTGTGCGGTATTGTTTCTTTATGGTGGGCAGAATAATGCCAGTGCAATAAGCTGCATATAAAAACACCAGCTAGATCCTAATATGGCTTTTAGTCACAAGTCCGACTCCTAGATTCTTAAAGGTTTGTCTTCCATTAAAGGCTCTTAAAATGTAACATGGCTTAGCATTTTTGTTTGCTTCGTGACTACACTGAAATGTATATCTTGTGGCATGTGAAAATATATCGATCCTAATAAATAGCTCCAGCTAATATTTTTATCTTAGCTTTATATTTATATACAGATATATAAAGATTATTTAACTTTTTACTAGAGGTGATGTTACTTGTGTTTAGTCCTTTTTGCTGCCTGTGAATAAGTAAGTAATATGACATAGTATAAATAGAAATAGCTGAATAATCATTTTATATCCTTAGTATATCTCAAAAAGAGAAAAATTAGGTTTGGTCACTGGGTTTAAGATGATGTAACTCACTGAGGTTTAATTTTTTGGCGTAGGCTAGCGTAAGCATTAGCAGAGGTTTAGGATTCCAGGTAAAATGAATCTAAATGCTATCAGGACTCAGCTAGGTGGTGGAGCTCCCCTTTCTCTTAATGAATTTCAGATAATCCATTAAAGGATCAGTAGAGCGAACCAAGGCCGCGCTTCACAAACAACAGCTCAGCACAGAACCTTCTGCATCACAAACAGGGCTCATTCAGCTGAACTTTAAGCTGAAATGGAGCTAAGCCCTCGGGAGTTCTACAGTTCACAAGTTTGGAATTGTTGAACTTGTATAAAATAAATAAAGAAATAAATAAAGGCATAACATTTTTTCGTTCCGCTTGTTCCGAATTAAAATACACTTCTAAAATAGCAGAGAAATACATAGAATTTTCAATTTCAACCTAATCCAGAAATGATTTTATTATAAATCTCAAACCAGAACGAAAAAATCAAACAAACAAACAATAAATAAAATAAAAATGAATAAAAACCCAACTCTGTTCAAATCCCTAAGTTACCACCTTCAGTCTTGAACAGTACTAGTTTTTTAATTGCTAATGTATTGTGAAATATAATATATACCTGACTTTAATAAAACTATCAGAGAAAACTATTTCCAGCAGCTGATCGACCACTAGGAATAAATGTATTTATTGCAGCATTATTGATTATTTCTTTCGCTTCTTAATAAACAAACTGTTGTGATGTTTTGACAATACGTTGATTATAGAAAATAAAAGATGTGATTCAAACCTTATTGAATGTTCATGTATTTTCGTGAGTAAATCTACGTCCTGATTAATAGCTTCAGCAAATATAGTGTTGTTACCCTGCTTACAGATTATACCCTGGCTTCCTGCATTGCACAGTCTGTGCATACATCTTTTTAAATAACATACAAATAATGTTATACACCAATCAGCCATAAGATTAAAACTATTGTCAGGTAAAATAACTTTAACTATCTGGTTACAGTGCCCCCTGTCAAGGGGTGGGTAGGAGTCAGTGGTCTTAATCTTGTGGCTTTTCAGTGTGCAGTCACTGTCACTTTGTGGTTGTGTTTTACACCGTAATAAAAACTTCTTGGAACGTCATGTGGGACGTAAAGTAATGATCAACACCTTCTGTTTTGAAAGTGATTTCTAGTTACGTCAGCGATACACGCAGATCCCGCATTGATGGCTGATTTGTTGATGATGTTAGTTTTCTGAGAGGGATGGGAACCAGTGTTTATCCAGCTGCGCAAGCCTTGGTGAGTTATGAGGACATTGTCTAGTAATGGTCTCTGTGGTAGGAGTTTTTGGGTTGATCTGTGATCAGTGTTTATCATTTTGAAACCGTTCAAAGGAGACTATAAAATCTTATGTGGTTATTTACGGTGGCCAAGACAGACAACACAAATTTGCAAAAATAAAAACACATTTACAAGTTGTGCAAACGGCCAAAAGGAAGGAAAGGTTAGGTACAATACATATCAAGTGCTGCTGCTATTGTCAGTAAAACTGCTTTGCAGGGAAGAAGCGAATGGAGTTTGGGAGGGTAGTTTCCAACCTTGTTTTGTCCATTTTGTGGGAGTCATTTGTGGCACCCTTTTGTTTTTCATGCGGGAAGTCTTTAGAGTAGTTTTTCAAAGACCAGAAAGAAGAAGGAGATGCACAAGTGATGTCTACACCACCTGTAAATATTACTGAAAGTAAGTGGATCGTAAACACTAGCTATAGACAAAAACGTGGTTTGATATTACGCTCACAAACTCCATTCACTTCTTTTCCTGTGTATTGCACCTAGACTTTCCATCTGATTTGCAGATTGTAAATGTGTTTTGGCTGGTTGTAAAAGTGTTTCACAGCTTGTAAATGTGTTTTTATTTTTGTCAATTTGTATTGCCCTTCTCGTCCAGTGTAGTTTATAGAGGACAAAGTTTGAGGAATGAGTGGATCAGACACAGCAGACGGCCAACTGATGTAATTACAAATAAGTAAATATTTCCATAAACTCAAAACACATATTGCTGTTGTTTGCTAATTTTGCTAATTTATTTGGAAAAATGATCTCTAATTTTTGTCAATTTTAAGTAACGGTGGAGCAGTTACATTTGCCATTTCTAGTGACAAACGTCATTACATTTGAGAAATTATAAGGGCTTGGGTCATTTTCAGTATTTTGGCTTAATCATTAAAAATGATTATTATTGAAGGGGTTTCTTTATTTTGAGGGTAACAGTGTAAACTGAAACTTGAAGAGTGGAACCGCTGTGTGTGAATACACTAGGACCTGCAGGCACAGAGAGAGTGCATTACGACAAAGCAGGGGCTCTTTTAAAGGGATTAATGCGTGTCATTGTAATCCAAGATTCCGCACTAGTTAGCTTTAAGTGCTGCTGCTTCCATACGTAAAAGAACTCTTAATCCACAATGTTCCTTGGCATGACTGAGGAGTTCCAGGCAAGTACATTTCCGTTTTTGTTCACAAAACAGCAACTCCTCCATAAGAATGAAACTAATACACTCTGCACGACACAATTGTCCAAAGTTTTACAACTTGTTTGAAATGTTATAAAATGTGGGTAGACTCCCAAATGGCTTTTTCACTAACATATCTTGAAGTATTAATTGTAGAAACAGTAAAAACAAGGTCATTCCAAATAGACAGATAACATTTTTTTACATGCCTGAGACGCTGTTTGCATGTGTAGTAGACATGAACACGGGTCCAAGACTTTATCTGAGCACTTCACTGACATTATGACCTTTTGGAAAAATATGATTAGAAAACTAATCCTCACCTCAAGAGTGAAGGATTAGACCAGTGGCAGTGGATAAGGTCTTACTGTCATTTAAAAACTCAGTCGATGCCTTAAAACACATGACTTATGTCTCAAAAAGTTCAAGAAAACTTATAAAATTTCGTGGCAGTGTTGGGCTTCATGTATGGTGTTGAACCTGTGCACAAACCTGTGTACTTTTAAATAAGAAAAATAAATAAAGCAAAATAATAACTGCTAAAAATCTTTTTGCAGCAGATTGTGCATGTGTAGTTTCAAATGTGAAGCTGTAAAAGAAATACATTCTTTCCTATAAACTCTAATTGCATTTGCTTTTGGATTTCTAAAGGCTAAGACTCTGTCATGTACCGTGCCTTTTTTCATGGGAAATGTATACCATTTAGCTTTTTGTCTGAGCAAACAAAAAGATACAAAACATGCTAGTTCCATTCACACAATCTAATGCATGCATAAATCCAGGCTTAAAATCTCTGAATATCCAATTCATCTACAAAGTTGCATATTACAGTACTTTGGCAAGGGAGTGGCTCAATTACCATTACCCTTCTTTCTTAATGCAAATGCCCAAACGTTGCAGCAATGCAAAAGAAAAAAAGAAGGACAGAGATGCAATCCACAAACCTAAAAAACAAAAAAAAAGTACAGCAGAGACTGTGGAGAAGAGGGGGGCTTTCTGAAGAAGAAAAGCTTGCTCAGGGAAATGTTAGCCTAATGCTAATCTAATAACAATATAACAGTCTCAGTTTTTTTCTATGAAATTTACCTGATTTCAGACTGGGTCACATTTTGATAGAGATTATTTGTCCTTGGGTTCAGGGATAAAATGTCACATTTGTGAACTGAGAGATTTGCAAAGGTGCTCATAATAGATGCTAAAGTTAGCTGCTTGGCCCCTGAAGTTCACAGCCTTAGCCCTTTGCTCAGAGTTACATAACACCTAGGTAACATTAGGTAACAGCACGGGAGAGACCGGTAAAACCTGACTTCAATTATCACTCTGTCAGCTGCCCTTAGAGCTAATTACTGAAGGTGTTTAGCTTTATGGCTAACAATACACATGTAGATACCCTTGGCTACTCGGTGTCTTCTGATCTCTCACAGCTGATCATTCACAGCTTCAAAAACTATATTAGAAAAATTTAAAGCCTCATGTTGCTTAACTATTTGAAACAAAGCAAAAGAAGCAGCCATCGTACATCTTATTTTAGTATCATGTGTTTAGCGAGCTGGGAGCAAAAAGTGAATTATGGCTTTAGCAAATATATGCTATAGCTTTTGTTGTTCCAAATCTAATAGCTCCTCTCCTCTAAGGACTTTGTGTGTGAGACGTGCCAGAGATGGAACACGTGACTGTCTGAACGTCTCTCTCTCTCTCTCTCTCTCTCTCTCTCTCTCTCTCTCTCTCTCTCTCTCTCTCTCCTCTGTCTGTCTTTTTCCTGACGGCATTTTCTTCTGGTTTGTCTGCACTAGATGCTCTGGTTTGTCTCTGTGTTTTTTCACTGCTGTCTGTCACTGCTTTTCTCTGCACGTGGAAGGCAGAGAGGGGGAAAGTGTGTCGGCTTAAACACTTACGCTCAAGTGCAGCTAAAGCAGAGCTAATTGTGTCTGAATGGAACATTAAGTCCAAGTGTGCAGAGACCTTACACCCTGCTTTAACCTGACACACAAGAGACTGACAGTAGATCACAACCTCTCCTCCTTTTTAAAGTGAACTTCTTTCAGAGTGATTTGATGTGAAACAGTTCACTGCTGTTATAGAAACCAGGAGCCGTTTTAATTTACTATCAAAATCTACAGTGAACCCAGGCTACCAGGCTTCTGAGAGTTAGGCTATATGCTCCTGCTGTGAAACATGTCTCAGGCAGACAGGCGAAATTACAGTTATTATTTTCAATAATAAACGTATTGAAATAATTAGCCGTTTGCAGTAAACATCTGAAGGAAATTTCAAAGACGCTACACAGAGAGATACATAATTTTCTCTTGACACTCAGCAAGGACCCAAAGCATTTGTTCATTTGCTTATATCCCTACTTCCACCTAAAGCCAAATGTTTCTTTAAAGAGGCCGAAGTCTTTTTGGCCTTGGACTACAATGTGTCTGAATATAAGAGCATTATCAGCTAGTTCTTCCCTCAGTGAGTCCCCTCAGCCATTTCCACACCCCCTAGTCTTATACAAGGGCGGCACGGTGGCGCAGCAGGTAGTGTCGCAGTCACACAGCTCCACGAACCTGGAGTTTGTGGGTTCGATTCCCGCTCCGGGTGACTGTCTGTGAGGAGTTGGTGTGTTCTCCCCGTGTCCGCGTGGGTTTCCTCCGGGTGCTCCGGTTTCCTCCCACAGTCCAAAAACACACGTTGCAGGTGGATTGGCGACTCGAAAGTGTCCGTAGGTGTGAATGTGTGTGTGTCTGTGTTGCCCTGTGAAGGACTGGCGTCCCCTCCAGGGTGTATTCCCGCCTTGCGCCCGATGATTCCAGGTAGGCTCTGGACCCCCCGCGACCCTAAATTGGATAAGCGGTTACAGATAATGGATGGATGGATAGTCTTATACAAGGTGCAGCGCTTACATGCGTAAAGACATGTTCATTTCTTGCCATCTTTTCTTTTCTCGCGTAAAGGCATGCGACCAACACGACACACTGAGAAAGCAAGCAAAGAAAATCCAAATCAAAATAAATTCTGTCTTTTGTTTCAGGACGAAACTCACAATCCACATCCATAGTGCTTTGTAAACATGCCGTTTTAAATACCTTTACATCTCCTTTTTTTTTTTTTTTATAAAACCAGTGTCGATAGAAAGAAAAGCTTTGAAAAAAACAATAACTATCTGTATATATGAAATCTCTGAATAAATAATTTTTTATCCCTATTCTAATTAAGATAAATGGATCTATGTAAATATTGATTTGGTAACTAAAATATGATACTACGATGATAAATTATGACACATGATTATAACAGAAGAGTCATTCTGAAGATGATGGCACCAAGTCATGTCACAAAAAAAGTTTTCATTCACTCATATCCATTTCTCCCGTTCCTTTTCTTGTACACATGTAAATTTCATGGCACACCAGGTGAAACGTTCCTCTTCTTGGGCACATACAGTCCTTTCTCAGCCACACAAGATGATGGCGGAGGTTGCTAGACTGAAACGGAGACAGTAGGTGTCTGCAAGGGCACTGTCAAGCTGAGGTAAGTCCTTTGTGCCATCATGAAGCCCATGGAGATAAAACATGATACATTTTTTTCTTTACATGATACATTGACAGGAGACCAAATATAAACAATATTTTTGTTCTGGCACCAGTTCCATGGCAGTGATTCACAACATTTGCAGATACTCTCCCATTTCCTTTCCTTCTCTCCAGCACTACTCATCTGCAGTAGTATTCCAAGGACTTATTCCTGTAGCACATTGCCGTGGAAATACGTCATCTTTTCTTGAAGGCCCTTCCGATCCTCTTTCCACTCTTGGCCCTCATATCTCACTTGATATTAAGCAGGACCAAGAATCTAGGAATATGTATTCACCTCCTGCGCTCCCCCATTGTCCCCCTTCATTCAACAGCCCGAATGGAATGCAAAGACTATGTACCATTTCTGCTCTGTTCAACATTAAATGTTGTGCAGATTGCGATAAATAAACTTTAATCTTCAACACTGCTTCAAATTTTCAACACTTGGCAGTCAGAGAGAGCGAGTGGCTTGTGGTTATTGGGCTTGGCTTAATGGAGCCACTCTCTCTCCCTTACTTTAAACATTCACATGCTCATCTTTGCTTTTAGAACTGGGCACAAGGGGAATCAAACATACGCTGACTCACTAGACTGGGTCCGGCCCAGATTCGGTGGTTGCGATAAGTGAGCCATGTCCTTTTTTCGGATTTCACAGATGGACTTCCTGCGTGCTTGTACTCCTCGGATTGCCGCCTTGATCTTCCTCCAGCCCAAATGGTTGAGTTCGGCGAGATTGAGCACCACGCAGATGCCGCTGACGGCAAACATGAACACAAGGAAGACTGTTTTCTCTGTGGGGCGTGAAACATAGCATTCCACTTCCTTCAGGCAAGGGTATCTGTCACATTCAAAGATCCCCTGTACACTGAATCCATACAAAAAGTATTGACCCGCAAGGAAGCCGATTTCAAGGGCATTGCGGAACACTACCTGGATGATGTAGAAGCGGGAAATACCTTCTTGCCTGCGTACCTTGGAACTCTTGCCATGGGTCAGTCCTCGTGGTGCATTTGGGATCTCTTTTACTTCCAGGCAGTCAGGCTCCTCCTTGCCTCCCACACTGTCTGGATGCTGCACCAGGATGCCATTGATGTTGCGTAGTTTGCGGGTGCCTTCGCGGGTGTAGTCTCTTTCCAACATCGGATACAGGAAAGAGTACCGGCGATCACGCTGCTTGGCCGACTGGTGTACTGAATAGGTGATGAAGCACAGGCTTGGGGTGCACACCAGGATAATCTGGAAAACCCAGTAGCGGATATGCGAGATTGGGAAGGCTTTGTCGTAGCAAGCTTGGTTGCAGCCAGGTTGGAGCGTGTTACACATAAACATCGTCTGCTCATCCTCGTACACTGTTTCACCCACGATGGCCACAATCAGAATCCGGAAGATTACCACCACTGTCAGCAGTATCCTAGAAGAGGGATAGAAAAGGAGAGTTATAAAAGCAGTTATAATCTGAGGTATATTTGTCGATTGTTTGAAAGATCACAATAATATGAATCCACCAGCAGAACTGAACCAATCACATGGGACCACAGCAACCACTTGGCACCCTAGCAACTACCTGAAATCAGAGCAACCACCTGAACTGCATCTGCCCTGAAAACACCTGGGGTAACATAGCACCCACCAAGAAATAACTTAATAACATCTATTAATAACACCTTAAACACAGCATAAAATATTATAGCACCCCCTATATCAACTACCTGAAAAAACCTTTGCAACCACCTGAAATACCATAGCAAGAAACCTTGCAACAACCTGGCCTTTCATAGAAAATATCAAACATACACATTGGCTGCACCACAGCACCTATTCATTCATTCATTCATTCATTCATTCATTATCTGTAGCCACTTATTTGGTTCAAGGTTGTGGTAGCACCTATTTAGCAACTATGAGGAGGACTTTAGCAAGTTAAACTACTATTAGGATATTAAAAACCATGTTTTATGTTTAGTTACTTATTTACAGTGATAAAGTGCAATTCTAAACCCCAAGGACACTTTACAATTAATACTACACAGAACACAATTCCATTGCTCAATCCACACACACACACACACTGGTGAGAAGTGACAGCCAAACACACACAGCATCCTCTCAACCAGGAACAACTGTCCAGATGAAAGACTGCATCAAACATTATGGGTTTTACCAAGGATAAAGGGCCAATCCATATCTTGGCATACGTATATACAGACATTCATTCACATACACACTCATTCACTCACACAAGGACAGTTATGAGAGAAGTCAATTCACATTAAGCTCCATGTTTTTGGACTGTGGGAGGAACAAAAAACCTCAGAGGAGACCCATGCAGACACAGGGAGAACATAGAAAACTCCACCCAGATGGGACTTGAACCCAAGATCCCAGCACTAGGAGGCGAACATGCTACAAACTACTAAGTCATTTTGCTGCTCAGAACGTGGAAGTCAAAATGATCTGTTTCATGTGGTAGAGTTTTTTTTAACAACCAAGTACTCTGATTGGGGACATTTTGTAGTTCATTCATTCATTCATTGTCTGTAACCCTTATCCAGTTCAGGGTCGCGGTGGGTCCAGAGCCTACCTGGAATCATTGGGCGCAAGGCAGGAATACACCCTGGAGGGGGTGCCAGTCCTTCACAGGGCAACACACACTCACACATTCACTCACACTCACACCTACAGACACTTTTTCCACCTGCAATGTGTGTTTTTGGACTGTGGGAGGAAACCGGAGCACCCGGAGGAAACCCACGCAGACACAGGGAGAACACACCACACTCCTCACAGACAGTCACCCGGAGGAAACCCACGCAGACACAGGGAGAACACACCACACTCCTCACAGACAGTCACCCGGAGGAAACCCACGCAGACACAGGGAGAACAGACCACACTCCTCACAGACAGTCACCCGGAGGAAACTCACGCAGACACAGAGAGAACACACCACACTCCTCACAGACAGTCACCCGGAGGAAACCCACGCAGACACAGGGAGAACACACCACACTCCTCACAGACAGTCACCTGGAGGAAACCCACGCAGACACAGAGAGAACACACCACACTCCTCACAGACAGTCACCCGGAGGAAACCCACGCAGACACAGGGAGAACACACCACACTCCTCACAGACAGTCACCCGGAGGAAACCCACGCAGACACAGAGAGAACACACCACACTCCTCACAGACAGTCACCAGGAGGAAACCCACGTGGACACGGGGAGAACACACCAACTCCTCACAGACAGGCACCCGGAGGAAACCCACGCAGACACAGGGAGAACACACCACACTCCTCACAGACAGGCACCCGGAGGAAACCCACGTGGACACGGGGAGAACACACCAACTCCTCACAGACAGGCACCTGGAGGAAACCCACGCAGACACAGAGAGAACACACCACACTCCTCACAGACAGTCACCCGGAGCGGGAATCGAACCCACAACTTCCAGGACCCTGGAGCTGTGTGACTGCGACACCTACCTGCTGCTCCACCGCGCCGCTGATTTTGTAGTTCAGCTGATGGCTAATACTTAAAATAATCAGCTGTCAAGTGTGATGTATGGCTAAGATACATCAGAACCTTCCTTGTATACCTTTTTGATTTTGTCCAAGATTTTGTCTTAACATTGTGTGCTTTTGCACCTTGATCATTTTTGCTGAGTGAGACACAATGGATTTAAGAGACACAATACTGACTTAGAAATATAGTTAATGTATCTACTGACTTATTTTGCTTGCAGATTGGAATATGACTATACCATAGTGCAATTTGAATTTTACCCCGATCTCCTTTGGCCATCTGAAAGCAGCGTTTCAACTGACGTAATTTCTTCACTATTAGCACTGGAGCAAGAGCATGCTAATTAGCCTTTTTTTTCTATTTAAATGAGCCTCACTCCTTTTTTCCTGCCATCTCCACTGTTATAATGAAGTGGTCTAATTTGAAAGCGAGAGCTGCTGCTTTCTTCAGCTCTAATTATAGAAGCGCCTTTTGTACCATTAAACTCAGTTAACACAGTAACCTTCAGCACTGATGTTTCACACATTCATTTGCTAAGCACAAGAACACGCTCTGCTCTCTTGCTATGGCAACAGGCAATGTAGCACACCTTAATTTCTATTCTTGAATTGCTATTTCTGTAGGTGGGAGAGATTAAAGGTGAGAGATTTGTGAGTGTATCAAGAGATGTAATTAATGAACTAACAGAACGATATGCTGTAATGAAGTATTCACACTAATCAAGGTGCACCATTTACTGACAATGTATCAATAGTGTATCAATTAATCATTAACCAATAGGTGAAACAAAGGTTTAATGTTTTAATTGCAGTCTTAAAGGCAACGTCTGCGATTTTGAGAAATGTTCTCTTGTTTGTTTACGTTCAGAAGCTCCGAGTCTTTTAAAATGAGTGTTGTTTGTACATGGCTGAAGATTAAATTTGTAACTCATTTGTAAGTTTTGTAGCACATTCGCATGCAGTTAGTGTTCTTCTGAATGTAGAATCAGTTCCATCTACAGCTAAAAAATAAAATAAAATTACCCTCCTATGGAGAAGAAATAGAGCCACATGCTTTGAAAACCATAACCATGCAGGTGGTAAATGTTACGCACGGTTTAATTGTTGTGTATTTGTGTGATGTATTTGTTATTCTGGAATGAAAACGGTTCCGCGCCCCAGTTCTCAGATCAGTTTTCCTTGTTGCACGTTGGCTTTTACTGGAGATTTTTACCAGCCACAACCCAAGGAGTGTTTCAACCTTTTGAAAACAGCTCGTAATTGTGAGTCATTTGCCATTGTGAGTCGGATAAGAACAAATGTGAAAGCTGCCAGTAATTAAGTATTTTCTGAATTCGCTCTGCGGGGTTTACAAATCACGATTTAGTTCCTATTAGGCATGGTTGGAACTGTAAGCGAGCAGGGAATAAATGGCCAGTGGAAAAGCAAAAGAGCAGAGTCGAGTCGAGTCATGTAGGTTCCATGCAGTGGAGAAGCTCCATTAGACCAATCATAAAGAACCACTCCATGCAATGTTGCAAACATCCTGAAATATGATTGGCCTTCTTTGGTGCCACAGTGACATCATTGAGTAAAAGGAATGTCAATTACTTGTTGATTTGCAATGTGAAATTGAAGCACCCAGTTTTAATGATTTAAATGTTGCATTTGGTGCTAAATGATTATTCAATGCGAGACTATTTTCACACTCTGGAAAAGCACCACTTTTTCTATTTTACAGTCCGTTTAATGGCACAGGGCACTACACAAGCATTTACAAATCATTCCTGATGTTTTCTAAACCAATTTCCTGTATACACTGTATTTACTGTTGATTTTCCATGCCCCCTTCTTGACTGGTTTATGGTTGCCCCTGCGCCCCCTTGCGTTGTGTGTTTTGACATCCCAACCCTGACTTACTCTGTCTGCTGTACTACATCCCGCACTCAAGCCTTCAAACCTGAAGCCAGAGAAACCTGGCTCGGCTTCTCAGCGCCACAAGACTTCAGTACCCTTACCTCACACCAGCAATCAGGTGCAGAGGATTAACGTAAGGTAAAAATTAAAAAAAATATTTTCTGCAAGACACCACTGCACTTTAATTTACAGAGAATGTTAGTCATAAAAACACAGCCATAATATGCACAACTGAACATTTAAATCTACAATCAGTGCCACATTAAAAATGCTAAATTCATATAAATTCTTTTGGCTGTATGTGCTGTGTCAGTAAGGTGAGCATAGGTAGTTAGCATAAAACTATGCTAACATTTTGCTAACTCTCCCTGTTCTGAAATAAGTTCTCTAGATGTTCTCTCCTCCTTGTCCTTGTCTGCTTCTAACAAAGTCTCTCATTTCATTCATTTTTAAAGTGGACACAAAGGAAGGATTTGATCACGCTACACAGGCCTCGCTTTTGCCTGAAGCTATCTACAACCCACACACATACACCGCACGCACATGTGAGTACATCCTACTGCACATACACGGCACTTCAGCCACAATGTTTAACCATCTTTGCAGCGAGCTACCTCTTTAAAGCTCAGTTGATATAGGCATCATTAATGTCAGGCTAAAGTACAGCGTAAGGGGTGAAGAGGGGAGAGGTAATAAGTCACAAATTTAACGCATCAACAATATTATGACCAGATTTTACATGTTGTGCTGAGCTAAAGAAATAACGGTACCATTTTTGAATAAGACTACACTTAAAGGTTTATAAATGTTTTACAATTTGTTTATTAATTAGGTTATAAATACTTTAAAATCATTAATAACCTGTTATAACACATAGACAAAGAGGGTAACAGCTACTTGTTTGCAAAATTGTGAACCCACATCCATCTACATTTAAATCTCAGATCCTGCCAAACACTGACCTTACATCGTTTTCTCCATCGCACTGCATTAACCGTGTTAGGTTTTAACCATTTAACCACCAACTTTAATAAATTCACCACCAACAGAGTAACTGTTTAGACATTAAAGATAATGTGCTCTCCCTTAACATATGAAATTCACATCATCACAGCTGAGCTTATTCTGTGCCTCAACATAGTTCTCTGACACTTTCCGTATTAAGGCTCATTTATGTTTGTCACTGCCCACATACTTCCTTGCGTTAGCTCCATTGACATGGCTGTTGAGTAAAAATCAAACATGGCGGCAGCAGAGGAACTTTAAAAAGTGACTAAAAAGGCAGCGTATCCCACAGCGGTGGTCTGTGAGGCCCTTAAATACTGTGCAACGTCTGGACAGAGAACTTTATTCACTTGTCTTACCAACGAGGGAAATTGATGACAAACATTTCCAATATTTTTGGAAATTTCAGGGCATTCAACAACTTGCCAGGTAGCCCCACACATCAGGCATGAGAACAGCACAGTGCGCCTGTGAGTAAGGCCCAGCGATTCACATCTTGCCCCCACTGTCTCCAGAGGTATTTCTCTGTCCCATCCACATCCGTAAGCTTTCAGAAAACATGCAAATTACATACGAAATGAATTCAGAGTATGGACGTTTTAACGTTGAGCATAAATTTGCCTTTTTATCCGAAAAAGGTCACCATTTCTATGTCTGTGTTACAGATGATTATTTATGAACTTTAAGGTGTTTACAACCTAATAAATGACCATGTAACAAACAGATTTTAAACCTTTTATAAAGGTTTCTAAACCTTTATAAGTGTTTTCTTACTTTGAAATGGTGTCAGGATAGTTCGCAGTTTTAGACCATTGTCTCAGTGCTACTCAGCTAAGTGGGCTGACGTGACAAGGGCGGTGTGTGTTCTCCTCCGGAGCATAGAGCTGCTCAGTGTTAGGGCTGAAACATACTTCAATCAACGACGCAAACGCCAATGGCAACGCTTGGCCAACGCCCTGCAGTTTGTCAACTGGACTCTAGTTGTAGGGAGTGCTTGGAATGCAGCTCGCACTTGCACTGTGGAGGAATCACTCACAGAATAGGTTCGCTCATACAAACACATCTTCACTTCTACATTCTGATCGGACAGGGTTCGGAAATGCCTGGCAAGAAATCGCAACTAGACTCGGTTCTACTGTCCTGTAATTCATTCATTCATTATCTGTAACCCTTATCCAATTCAGGGTCGCGGTGGGTCCAGAGCCCACCTGGAACCACTGGGCGCAAGGAAGGAACACACCCTGTCCTGTAATGTACTCTACAATAGACATGTTTAACCCTGTCCTGTTTACAGACGATATAATTGCTCTCTATCAGAGTACTACATGTTCTAAGAGTGCATGTTGAGTTTGTACAGCAGGAACATGCACTTACAAAGCATTGGCGTTTGCCTCCTTGCGTGAAGTATGTTTCAGCCCTTTGCTCACGTGTCGTGAGACATTTTTAACGCAACTATGTGTGAAAGCCATCTGCACAGCGTATGTGTTTGCGTCCTTGTGTTCAGTATGTTTCCGGCCTTAGATTAGCAGCACTTCAAAATGAAGCTGTGGGTTCACCTCATGTGTCTGGAAGAAGACGTGAGCCTGAGGCTGAGGGTAGCATTTGAGATCATCGGAGACTCAATGGCTAATAAAAGGTGAAAACAAAATAAGAAAAAACTTGGATTTATTATAGAGAAATATGTAAAAGGCTTCAATAGGTTGAAATATTCACCCACTCACCCACCTGTGGACAGTTTCACACACACATTCACTTGATGTCAATGTGTTATTATAATAAATGAAATCACAGGTCAGTGTTTTCAGAATCTGTGGTTTAAACTATTCACTAATCACTAATCAATGTGTGATGTGGCGTGAAACACTAAAGCTGCACAGACATCAGTGAATAATTACCTGCAATAAGCGATGGTCAAATAAGTAGAAAATAAAACTGATGAGACCAAGCCAACGCCGCCTGAGGAAATAACAATCTAACTGTCAGATAAACGTCAAATGCATCACTGACATTTAGCAAAGCCCCTCCAAAGTCTGAATACTGTAACGCTGCTGATTTATGAGACTGAGCACTGTTGAGATGGAGCGCTGTTTGCCCGGTGAAGGTGTCAGTCTAGATAAATATCTGATGCATCTGAACAGCCCTGGTTTCTAATCTAAATCGAAATGGATTTGTGCACAGCGCTCGTACTCCAGCTGTGGGGTCAAGGGGTCCGGATTTAATCCACGCCAAATCAGCCACATTGTCCCTAGCTGGACAGAAAATACATAGACCTCCACCTGTAATCTGGTTCAGTCCAAGCCAAAAATAAATAAATAAATTCATAAAAATGCATGTTGCCCTTGTGGAGAATCAAGAACTGAGTGGGATCGAGTTCAGAGTTTTGTTTGTTCCAGTGAAATGTTCTGTGGGTTGTTTACAGTCAGAGACATGAGAGTGATGAAGAGTAAATGCAGCTAGGGATGGACAGAAACTCACTGAAGGAGATTTTCTGTAAATTAAAAACAAATGCCAATATGGAAAAAAGCAATGTAAAACAGGAGGGGGAAAAAAGAAAATCTCATCAGAGAATGAATTATATAATGGCTTCCACAACCAAAACCCTCAACCTTTAATCTGTACTGGGGCCAATAGAGGGATTCTTGCATTAGTAGGTTTTTTTTTTTTTAATGCCATCCAATAGCTTTAGATTATCCATGGCCCCAACCCCCA